>NC_143055.1:135944924-136096439 GCF_052426305.1 Pelodiscus sinensis | reverse complement strand
TGGCTAGCCTTCAGCCCCAGCGACCCAGGAACAGCCTCCCGGAGACCGCGGCCCCCAGCCCGCACCGGCGGAACCAGTGCGGCGCCTTCCAATCCTCTGCCCCAGTGGAGGGCAAGGGGAGCGTTGCTACCGCTCCCCCGTGGCTCAGTGGCTGAGCCGGGCCCAGGGGAGGGTTCAAGGTCACAGGAAGTTGGGGGCTGGGCCTGGAACTGACCACAGGCTTGACCAGCACCGTGGCTTTGTGGTGAGAGGCAAGAGCCTGCTCCGAGCTGCTCCTTTGCCGAGGGCAGGAACCCAACCCCAGGGGAGCCCTCCGCAGAGTGCGGGACATGGCCAAGCTCCGTGGCTGCGGGGGCCACGTGCCAGGCCCCAGGGATGGCAGCTGCAGGGCCTGGGTATTTAAGCACATGGCAGACGTGGCCCATGATCTCATGGGCCTCCAGTTCCCGGTGCCCCAGCTGAGCTGCCTGGGCCCGCACGTGAACCCCAGGGATGAGGTTGTGGGAGCTGCAGGCACCGTGCGTATGCCAGTCCGGCGCCCGGCTCACGCGGCCGCCGGAGCCCTGCAAGCCAAGCTGCTGGCTGCCGGAGCTGGGCGCCCCCGGCTGGCCTGGGGCTCAGTGGCTGGAGGTGTTTGTGGTCGCGGCTGCCCCTGGCTGGCATTGGTTGCCCTCCTCACACTGGGCTGAGGGGGGAGGCTCTTCCAGCGGCTACTGCACCAGCCCGGTGCCCCGTGGGCCTGCCAGACGCAGGGCGGGACCCTGCTCCGGGAGCTGCGAGCAGGGGGTGCCCAGGCAGGGCTGAGTGTCGCACGCGCCCCGCACGCACAGGCACACGCCGGGCTGCAGCCGGCCAGGTCCAGCCTGGTGCTGAGAGCGGGGCAGGGCGGGGCGCTTTGCTGGGAGCAGGCACAGAGGTGCCAGCGCAGGGGAGGAGCTGCCGTTGAGTCAGGCCTGCCAGCCCCTCCCTCCCGGCTGGAATGCGAACACGCTGCCCCGAAAGGGAAAGCAGCGAGCGCCGGAGTGACACCCGGCCGGGCACCGGGCCAGGCTCATGACGTCACCGCCTCTCTGGAGTGCTGCAGAGCGAGCCGGAGCCGGAGCCAGGCGCAGGGCGGGCAGCAGGGCAGCCTCCCCGCTCCTCTGACCGGCTGGGTGTGAGTGGGAGAGCGGGACGCCAACAGTCCAGCGCGGCCGCGGCCCGGGCTGATCCTGCCGAGCGCCGGACCGGAATTTCCAGCCCGGCGACAGCGCCTGCAGGTTTTTCAGGTACCTGCTTGTCACACAGCGCGGCTCGTGATCGGGCCCCCGCCTGCGCGGCTACTTAAACTGGGGCAAGGACACTGGCTGCGAGCGAGCAGCCCGGCCTCTGACGCGCCAGGTGAGTGCCAGCTTTGCCCGGGCACCTGGTGTTAGTGCAAGCCAGAGTCGCTCCGGCTGGTGCTGCACGTTGCACCACGGGGCAGTGGGAAAAGCCTGGGAGTTAGCTCTGCTGGCAGCTGGTGCCCTGAGATGAGCGTTCCTCTCGCTCCGACACGCTGCTCTGGGCCAGGGGAATTAGACGCTGCCCGTGGCCACTGAGCGGTTCGGCCGCAGCTGAGCTCAGCCACAAGGCTGACAAGGCGACCACACTGGTAGCCGGCCGCAGGGCCAGTCGCGGGGCTGGGCGCTGCTTGTTATGGGGGCTGCAGCTGCAGCGGGAACCAGCCCGGCCACCGTTAACCCTTTGTCTGCCACGCAGAGGGGACTGCCCGGGCCGCGGGGCTGGGGCTCAGCAGGGCAGGACTCAGGCTGGTCACGCCACACGCGGCTCGTGTGGCAGGACCAGCCTGTGGGGTCCCTCCGGCCCTGGGGCGCTCAGCCCAGCAGCACGCCCAGCACCCCCGTGAGGGGCCTGCCACCCTGGCCGGCGCTGCTCGAGTGCCTGGCCAGGCGGCCCCTGGGATGGGTGGATGGCGGTGCCATCGCTCGGGGGGGGTTCCGAACACGCCGCCCTGGGCCTCCAGAGAGCCTCAGGCCCATCCCATTGCTCGGGGCTGGCCGTGGGGGGCCACACCCTGTGGCCGGCTGCTGGGTCTGTCCGCGTGGCTCCAAGCGGCTGTGCCAGAGCTCTCTGCAGGCAGGCGAGCTCCACGCCGGGCTGCCGGGGCCCCCAGGCTGCTCTGTCGCGCCCGTCCTGCCGCAGGGCGCCTCTCCGGGCTGCAGTCTGTGTCCTGGCCAGGCTCCAGGGGAGCGGCTGCAAGGAGACCAGGGACGGGCTCTGTGCAAAACCCACCAAGCTCTGGGGCGGGGAAGAGTCTGGGCCCCAGCGGGGCTGGGCAGGCGCGTCGGGAGGGGCAGGGTCTGCGTGCAGGGGAGGCGAGCACCTGCCCTGGGACAGAGCGAGCGTTGGCGGCAGGGCAGCGTCCTGCAGGTGTGCAGGGCGGGGGATGGGCCCTTATTTTCCCTCCATTGCCACAGAGCAGCACCCACCTGGCCTTTTCCTACAACGCAAAGCGAGGGGAAGCGCGTTCTCCCACCCACTGCTCCTCGCACGCGTGCACACGCTCTCCCACCCACTGCTCCTCGCACGCGTGCACACGCTCTCCCACCCACTGCTCCTCGCACACGTGCACACGCTCTCCCACCCACTGCTCCTCGCACGCGTGCACACGCTCTCCCACCCACTGCTCCTCGCACGCTCACCCACGCGTGCACACTCTCCCACCCACTGCTCCTCGCACGCGTGCACACGCTCTCCCACCTACTGCTCCTCGCACGCGTGCACACGCTCTCCCACCCACTGCTCCTCGCACGCGTGCACACGCTCTCCCACCCACTGCTCCTCGCACGCTCACCCACGCGTGCACACTCTCCCACCCACTGCTCCTCGCACACGTGCACACGCTCTCCCACCCACTGCTCCTCGCACGCTCACCCACGCGTGCACACGCTCTCCCACCCACTGCTCCTCGCACGCATGCACACGCTCTCCCACCTACTGCTCCACGCACGCGTGCACACGCTCTCCCACCCACTGCTCCTCGCACGCGTGCACACGCTCTCCCACCCACTGCTCCTCGCACGCGTGCACACGCTCTCCCACCCACTGCTCCTCGCACGCTCACCCACGCGTGCACACTCTCCCACCCACTGCTCCTCGCACGCGTGCACACGCTCTCCCACCCACTGCTCCTCGCACGCGTGCACACGCTCTCCCACCCACTGCTCCTCGCACGCGTGCACACGCTCTCCCACCGACTGCTCCTCGCACGCGTGCACACGCTCTCCCACCCACTGCTCCTCGCACACGTGCGCACACTCTCCACCCACTGCTCCTCGCACACGTGCACACGCTCTCCCACCTACTGCTCCTCACACACGTGCACACGCTCTCCCACCTACTGCTCCTCGCACGCGTGCACACGCTCTCCCACCGACTGCTCCACGCACGCGTGCACACGCTCTCCCACCCACTGCTCCTCGCACGCGTGCACACGCTCTCCCACCTACTGCTCCTCGCACGCGTGCACACGCTCTCCCACCCACTGCTCCTCGCACGCGTGCACACGCTCTCCCACCGACTGCTCCACGCACGCGTGCACACGCTCTCCCACCCACTGCTCCTCGCACGCGTGCACACGCTCTCCCACCTACTGCTCCTCGCACGCGTGCACACGCTCTCCCACCCACTGCTCCTCGCACGCTCACCCACGCGTGCACACTCTCCCACCCACTGCTCCTCGCACACGTGCACACGCTCTCCCACCCACTGCTCCTCACACGCTCACCCACGCGTGCACACGCTCTCCCACCCACTGCTCCTCGCACGCGTGCACACGCTCTCCCACCCACTGCTCCTCGCACGCATGCACACGCTCTCCCACCTACTGCTCCACGCACGCGTGCACACGCTCTCCCACCCACTGCTCCTCGCACGCGTGCACACGCTCTCCCACCCACTGCTCCTCGCACGCGTGCACACGCTCTCCCACCCACTGCTCCTCGCACGCTCACTCACGCGTGCACACGCTCTCCCACCCACTGCTCCTCGCACGCGTGCACACGCTCTCCCACCCACTGCTCCTCGCACGCGTGCACACGCTCTCCCACCCACTGCTCCTCGCACACGTGCACACGCTCTCCCACCTACTGCTCCTCGCACGCGTGCACACGCTCTCCCACCCACTGCTCCTCGCACACGTGCACACGCTCTCCCACCCACTGCTCCTCGCACGTGTGCACACGCTCTCCACCCACTGCTCCTCGCACGCGTGCACACGCTCTCCCACCCACTGCTCCTCGCACGCGTGCACACGCTCTCCCACCTACTGCTCCTCGCACGCGTGCACACGCTCTCCCACCTACTGCTCCTCGCACGCGTGCACACGCTCTCCCTCCCACTGCTCCTCGCACGCGTGCACACGCTCTCCCACCTACTGCTCCTCGCACGCGTGCACACGCTCTCCCTCCCACTGCTCCTCGCACGCGTGCACACGCTCTCCCACCCACTGCTCCTCGCACGCGTGCACACGCTCTCCCACCCACTGCTCCTCGCACGCGTGCACACGCTCTCCCACCCACTGCTCCTCGCACGCTCACCCACGCGTGCACACTCTCCCACCCACTGCTCCTCGCACGCGTGCACACGCTCTCCCACCGACTGCTCCTCGCACGCGTGCACACGCTCTCCCACCCACTGCTCCTCGCACGCGTGCACACGCTCTCCCACCGACTGCTCCACGCACGCGTGCACACGCTCTCCCACCCACTGCTCCTCGCACGCGTGCACACGCTCTCCCACCTACTGCTCCTCGCACGCGTGCACACGCTCTCCCACCCACTGCTCCTCGCACGCTCACCCACGCGTGCACACTCTCCCACCCACTGCTCCTCGCACACGTGCACACGCTCTCCCACCCACTGCTCCTCGCACGCTCACCCACGCGTGCACACGCTCTCCCACCCACTGCTCCTCGCACGCATGCACACGCTCTCCCACCTACTGCTCCACGCACGCGTGCACACGCTCTCCCACCCACTGCTCCTCGCACGCGTGCACACGCTCTCCCACCCACTGCTCCTCGCACGCGTGCACACGCTCTCCCACCCACTGCTCCTCGCACGCTCACCCACGCGTGCACACTCTCCCACCCACTGCTCCTCGCACGCGTGCACACGCTCTCCCACCCACTGCTCCTCGCACGCGTGCACACGCTCTCCCACCCACTGCTCCTCGCACGCGTGCACACGCTCTCCCACCCACTGCTCCTCGCACGCGTGCACACGCTCTCCCACCCACTGCTCCTCGCACGCGTGCACACGCTCTCCCACCTACTGCTCCTCGCACGCGTGCACACGCTCTCCCACCCACTGCTCCTCGCACGCGTGCACACGCTCTCCCACCGACTGCTCCACGCACGCGTGCACACGCTCTCCCACCCACTGCTCCTCGCACACGTGCGCACACTCTCCACCCACTGCTCCTCGCACACGTGCACACGCTCTCCCACCTACTGCTCCTCACACACGTGCACACGCTCTCCCACCTACTGCTCCTCGCACGCGTGCACACGCTCTCCCACCGACTGCTCCACGCACGCGTGCACACGCTCTCCCACCCACTGCTCCTCGCACGCGTGCACACGCTCTCCCACCTACTGCTCCTCGCACGCGTGCACACGCTCTCCCACCCACTGCTCCTCGCACGCGTGCACACGCTCTCCCACCGACTGCTCCACGCACGCGTGCACACGCTCTCCCACCCACTGCTCCTCGCACGCGTGCACACGCTCTCCCACCTACTGCTCCTCGCACGCGTGCACACGCTCTCCCACCCACTGCTCCTCGCACGCTCACCCACGCGTGCACACTCTCCCACCCACTGCTCCTCGCACACGTGCACACGCTCTCCCACCCACTGCTCCTCACACGCTCACCCACGCGTGCACACGCTCTCCCACCCACTGCTCCTCGCACGCGTGCACACGCTCTCCCACCCACTGCTCCTCGCACGCATGCACACGCTCTCCCACCTACTGCTCCACGCACGCGTGCACACGCTCTCCCACCCACTGCTCCTCGCACGCGTGCACACGCTCTCCCACCCACTGCTCCTCGCACGCGTGCACACGCTCTCCCACCCACTGCTCCTCGCACGCTCACTCACGCGTGCACACGCTCTCCCACCCACTGCTCCTCGCACGCGTGCACACGCTCTCCCACCCACTGCTCCTCGCACGCGTGCACACGCTCTCCCACCCACTGCTCCTCGCACGCGTGCACACGCTCTCCCACCTACTGCTCCTCGCACGCGTGCACACGCTCTCCCACCCACTGCTCCTCGCACACGTGCACACGCTCTCCCACCCACTGTTCCTCGCACGTGTGCACACGCTCTCCACCCACTGCTCCTCGCACGCGTGCACACTCTCTCCCACCCACTGCTCCTCGCACGCGTGCACACGCTCTCCCACCTACTGCTCCTCGCACGCGTGCACACGCTCTCCCACCTACTGCTCCTCGCACGCGTGCACACGCTCTCCCTCCCACTGCTCCTCGCACACGTGCACACGCTCTCCCACCTACTGCTCCTCGCACGCGTGCACACGCTCGCACACGCGCTCCCACCCACTGCTCCTCGCACACGTGCACACGCTCTCCCACCTACTGCTCCTCGCACGCGTGCACACGCTCTCCCACCTACTGCTCCTCGCACGCGCGCACACGCTCTCCCACCCACTGCTCCTCGCATGCTCACCCACGCGCGCACACGCTCTCCCACCCACGCCCGCTCACCCACGCGCGCACACACTCTCCCACCCACGCCCACTCACCCACGCGCGCACACGCTCACCCACGCGTGCACACGCTCACCCACCCACGCCCGCTCACCCACACGTGCACACGCTCTCGCACCCACGCCCGCTCACCCACGCGTGCACACGCTCTCCCACCCACGCCCGCTCACCCACGCGTGCACACGCTCTCCCACCCACGCCCTTTCACTGCTCCGCGCACGCTCACCCACACGCGCACACGCTCTCCTACTCACACCCGCTCACTGCTCCACGCACGCTCACCCACGCTCGCACACGCTCTCCCACCCACGCCCGCTCACTGCTCCGCGCGCGCTCACCCACGCGCGCACACGCTCTCCCACCCACGCCCGCTCACTGCTCCACGCACGCTCATCCACACGCGCACACGCTCTTACACACACACGCACAGTGCTCTTCCACGCACGCTCACCCACGCACTCACACGCTCTTACACACACACACGCACACTGAACTTCCACGCACGCTCACCCATGCGCGCACATGCTCTTACACACACGCTCACCCACGCACGCACACACTCTTACACACACGCACACACACATGCTGTTCCACGCATGCTCACACACACACACACACGCTCTCACACACACGCGCGCACATGCTCTTCCACGCACGCTCACCCACACATGCTCTTCCACACATGCTCACCCACATGCGCACACGCTCTTACACACACACACACACACGCTCTCACACACACGCGCGCACATGCTCTTCCACGCACGCTCACCCACACATGCTCTTCCACACATGCTCACCCACAAGCGCACACGCTCTTACACACACACACACACACACACACATGTGCTCTCACACATGCTCACGCACATCTGCACTCACACACACGCAAACCCTCTCACGTGCTCACACACATGTGCACACACACACATGCGCACTGTCACCTACACGTGCACATGCTTCTACACTCACCCTTCCACTCACGTGCTCTCACACCCGCTCACCCATATGTGCTTACACATACACACACTCTCACATGCATGTGCTGTCACCCACATGCACACACACACACATGTGCACTCTCATCCACACACATGCCTGCTTTTACCTATGCACATGTTCTCACCCGCACACACTCATATGTGCACTCTCCCACACACACTGTCACCCACACATGCTCTCACAGACACGCACTCACACATGCACTCCCCCACACATGTGCTCACACAGTCGCTCTCCCACACACATGCACACGCTCTCGCCCACATTCACACACACGCACTCACACACGCACACACACGCAATCCCACACACGCTGTCCCCCCCCCCTGTGCTTTCTTGCTTTGCTCTGGACCGGCCATGACCAGCAGCGCTATGGGGGGCTGCTCCCTAGAGAGCACCCCGGGTGCTAGGACGCGGCCTCCCTCGGCTGGCAGCGGAAGGGGCCGCCCCGCAGGCTCCCTGGGGTGTGCCTGGTGCGGCAGCTTTGGGCTTTACGGCGCCAAGGCAGACGGGGCGCGCCAAGATGGAGCCCTGGAGCCCAGCTCCCGCCCTGGCCCCTGCTCCCCGCCGCACTGTTGCTGAGAGCTCAGTGGCCGCGCCGCTCGACTCGCTAGCCACGCCCTGAGCCCTGGGAGGCGGGGGGACACTGCTGCTGCCTGGCACAGCCTGCAGAGAGGTGCCCGGGAGGAGCCTTGGCCTGGGGGTCTGGGCCAATGCCCATGTGGGTGAGTCAGTGGGACCCGGGTACGGCGCAGACAGCCCCCCGCTGCACCACACAAGCAGAGCCAGGTGTACACGTGCTGGGGCCCAGGGCAGACAGCTGGAGCCTGGGCCCTCAGCCTGAGCCGTGTAGCTCTGTGGTGGGTCCCGTGGCACGAGGCCCACGCCCCAGCCCTGCTTGTACCCCTCAGCCTGGCCCAGCTCTAGTGGCACAGCGGGGCTGTGGCCTTTGACAGCAACGTGGGGGGCGCCAGAAGGGCTGAGACCCTGCTTGAGGGAACCCGGCTGTCAGCCCGGAGAGCCGCCTGGCCGCCCTGGCGTGGGGGGCTGGGCTTGTCCCACGGCCTGCTGGGACGTGAGCACAGAGCTGTTTGCAGCGTATTGAGTCAGTCAGCGCGCCCGTGCCTGGGCTCCTCGCGCTGGAAATGACACCCGCCGCCTCGCGTGTACCTATGGCTGCCCGGGAGCAGAGCGTCAGACAAGCCCTTCTCCTCGGGATCCCGGCCAACGTTCCCACGAGCAGTCCTGGCACAAGCGCTCCAGCTGCTCTCAGCTCCTGTGACTCAGGGCTGCAGTGTCTGTGCAGAGCCTTATATAGCCACAAGGAACAGCCGAGGGCAGCACGTCTCCCCGAGGCGGCCCATTCGCTCGCACAGCAACCCCAAGCCCCGAGACGCCGTGGAACAGCCCCGGCCGGCGATGCCGCCGCGCTCAGTGCGAGGGCAGACGCAGACGTGTGGAAAAAGCCTGGGCCACATCGGCCCTTCGTGCCGGGAGCTCCCGCGTGGGCGTGATGAGTAAGGAACCGCGGTGGAGTCTTCTGTTTGTGACAGTGTGTTGCTGTTTTAACTTCTCTGCCAATTTGGGGGCAGAATTTGCTTTTGAAATCTGGACAGTCCTGGGAGGGAAGCTATTTCCCACACAGCTCGACTCACGGCCAAGGGGTCACATTCCAACGCGAGCCCGGCCACGCTGCGAAGGGAAAACCTTCCTTAAAAGCCTTCAGCCAGCCCCGCTCCCTCAGGGCGCAGCGCGGTTCCCTCAGCTCCGCCAGGGCGGCCAGGTGCGTTCCTGCCACAGCCCCGCTCCCTCAGGGCGCAGCGCGGGTCCCTCAGCTCCGCCAGGGCGGCCAGGTGCGTTCCTGCCACAGCCCCGCTCCCTCAGGGCGCAGCGCGGGTCCCTCAGCTCCGCCAGGGCGGCCAGGTGCGTTCCTGCCACAGCCCCGCTCCCTCAGGGCGCAGCGCGGGTCCCTCAGCTCCGCCAGGGCGGCCAGGTGCGTTCCTGCCACAGCCCCGCTCCCTCAGGGCGCAGCGCGGGTCCCTCAGCTCCGCCAGGGCGGCCAGGTGCGTTCCTGCCACAGCCCCGCTCCCTCAGGGCGCAGCGCGGGTCCCTCAGCTCCGCCAGGGCGGCCAGGTGCGTTCCTGCCACAGCCCCGCTCCCTCAGGGCGCAGCGCGGGTCCCTCAGCTCCGCCAGGGCGGCCAGGTGCGTTCCTGCCACAGCCCCGCTCCCTCAGGGCGCAGCGTGGGTCCCTCAGCTCTGCCAGGGCGGCCAGGTGCGTTCCTGCCACAGCCCCGCTCCCTCAGGGCGCAGCGCGGGTCCCTCAGCTCTGCCAGGGCGGCCAGGTGCGTTCCTGCCACAGCCCCGCTCCCTCAGGGCGCAGCGTGGGTCCCTCAGCTCCGCCAGGGCGGCCAGGTGCGTTCCTGCCACAGCCCCGCTCCCTCAGGGCGCAGCGCGGGTCCCTCAGCTCCGCCAGGGCGGCCAGGTGCGTTCCTGCCACAGCCCCGCTCCCTCAGGGCGCAGCGCGGGTCCCTCAGCTCCGCCAGGGCGGCCAGGTGCGTTCCTGCCACAGCCCCGCTCCCTCAGGGCGCAGCGCGGGTCCCTCAGCTCCGCCAGGGCGGCCAGGTGCGTTCCTGCCACAGCCCCGCTCCCTCAGGGCGCAGCGCGGGTCCCTCAGCTCCGCCAGGGCGGCCAGGTGCGTTCCTGCCACAGCCCCGCGAGCGCGGCCAACACGCGGAGCTGTGCACGGGCTGCAGCCCTGCAGGGCTCTGCGGGGACAGGCCCTGGCTACCGGCTTTGCCCAGACCCGCCCGGCGAGAGGTTTCATTGTCTGCCCCGCGGGGATATCGCAGCCCACGGCCTCTAGGCCTTGAGCGGGGCCCGGGGCGCCCAGCGCGATGGAGCCTGCAGCAGACTGAGCATGGCGGGGCCAGCTGGGCAGGTTCTCCGGTCCCGGCCCTGGCTGCTCTTCCCCGCCTGCTTTGTGGGGCCCGAGGCACCCTCAGCCGAGGTCAGGCCCCTGCTGCAGCTCTGCCGGCGCTGGGGGCCTGGGCTGGAGCTGTGCCCTGAGCCAGGCCGTGGCTCCGCACCTGCCCTGGGCTCAGGCAAGAACCCCCCCCCCCGTCTTTCTCCTCAGCCCCTCGCGCGCCCAGGCCCTGTGCAGAGCGGACATGGCCACCGAGCAGCCCAGGGGCCCCACGGCGGAGCAGCTGGAGATCCTGGAGCACAACTTCAGCAGGGTCAACAAGCACCCGGACCCCACCACCCTGTGTCTCGTCGCGGCCGAGGCCGGCCTGTCGGAGGAGGAGACCCTGGTGAGTGAGCAACGCCTGCCCCGCCCCACAGCCCTGCTCCTCGCCCCCAGAGCCGCCCCACGGCCTCATGGCCCCGCTCCGCCCCACGGCCCCGCTCCGCCCCATGGCCTCATGGCCCCGCTCCGCCCCACGGCCCTGCTCCTCGCCCCCAGAGCCGCCCCACGGCCTCATGGCCCCGCTCCGCCCCACGGCCCCGCTCCGCCCCATGGCCTCATGGCCCCGCTCCGCCCCACGGCCTCATGGCCCCGCTCCGCCCCACGGCCCCGCTCCGCCCCACGGCCCCGCTCCGCCCCACGGCCTCATGGCCCCGCTCCGCCCCACGGCCCCGCTCCGCCCCACGGCCTCACGGCCCCGCTCCGCCCCACGGCCCCGCTCCGCCCCACGGCCTCATGGCCCCGCTCCACCCCACGGCCCCGCTCCGCCCCACGGCCTCACGGCCCCGCTCCGCCCCACGGCCTCATGGCCCCGCTCCGCCCCACGGCCCCGCTCCGCCCCACGGCCCCGCTCCGCCCCACTGCCTCATGGCCCCGCTCCGCCCCACGGCCCCGCTCCGCCCCACGGCCTCATGGCCCCGCTCCGCCCCACGGCCCCGCTCCGCCCCACTGCCTCATGGCCCCGCTCTGCCCCATGGTCCCGCTCCGCCCCATGGCCTCATGGCCCCGCTCCGCCCCACGGCCCCGCTCCGCCCCACAGCCTCATGGCCCCGCTCCGCCCCACGGCCCCGCTCCGCCCCACAGCCTCATGGCCCCGCTCCGCCCCACGGCCCCGCTCCGCCCCACGGCCTCATGGCCCCGCTCCGCCCCACAGCCCCGCTCCGCCCCACAGCCTCATGGCCCCGCTCCGCCCCACGGCCCCGCTCTGCCCCACAACCTCAATCCAGCCCATAGCCGAACAGCCCTAATCCATTCCCCACCCCAGAGCGCCATACCTCTGTGAGTCACCCCATACCCCATAACCACAGCACCTCACCCCCTGCTCTCCACACCACTACCTGCCCCAGAGCCCTGTCCTCTGCCCACAGCCCCAGTAGCCTGCTCCTCATCTCATGGCACATCGTCCGAGTCCTGCGGTCCGCCCTATAGCTCTGCTGTGCAGAGCACAGCCCCATAACTGCCCCCCTCAGACACATCGCTTTGCTGGCCATCTCACACCAGAGTCCTGCCCTGACACAAGCTCAACACCCCCTAGGCCTGCTCCCATCCCACCCCCATAGCTCCATCCATGCCCCCCTACTCCAGCCAATAGCCTCAATCGGCCTCCCTCACCCCGCCCCCCAGCATCCACCAGTCCCTGTCCTGGGTACCCCTGGTCTCCGGCCCGCCCTGCTCCTGCTCGGTCCAGCACCCCTCCCCTCTGCCGGTCACCCGGCTCCGGCTCCGCTTGCGCTGTGGGGAGGCCCAGTAGCTGCTGCGTCCCCTCTGGGCTCGGCTGGCAGGCTGCCCTGCGGCTCCCCTCGCCCTGGGTCCCCAGCAGGGCCCGGGCAGGGTGCAGGCCGGCCGGCTTAGCCCTTAGCAATGGCTCCTGCCCCACTGCTTCCTGCTCCTGCAGCTCCGCAGCCGCCGTCCTGCCCTGCATGGCAGCTCGAGGCCCCTGCTGAGCTCTGTGCCGGCTAATGGCTCTCAGAAACCTCTGCTGCTGGGGCGCAGTGAGGGCCGAGGGGCTGTGCAGGGCCCGGCCTCGGGACAGACTCGGGCACTCGGCTCCTTTAGTCCCCCTCCCCGCCTGCTGAGCGCGTGCCTCTGGGCTCCTGAGAGGTGCAGCTCGGCCCTGCTACGTGCCTGCGCTGCCGGCCGGGCGTAACGCATCCGGGCAGAGGGCTCAGACTCCGGGCAACAGGCCCAACCCCGGTGACAGCTTGTGGCCTAGCTTCTCGCCGCCTCCGGCGTGGCTCCCACGGGATGTGGGCAGGGACGCTCCTGGCATCTCTGGCGTGGCTCTGGCCAAAGGCAACAGGCAGGGGCTGCACACAGGCCCACCCACCCCCGCCTCTGCTGGCGCTCCCAGCCACCCGCTGTGCAGTGTGGCGCCCGCGCCGGACGCACCACGGCTCGGCCAGCAGCTGCCTCAGCCTCCCCTTGCAAAGGGGTTTCCTGTCATTCCGGGGCGGGGGACACGGCCGTGTGGCTGGCACTGGTGTGCCCTGGGAGCTGTGCGCTTTGTGAGAGAGCCCAGTGCTGCCCAGCGGATTAGCCGCACGCGCCTCGGTGCACACGGAAAATGTATTCTGCACACGGCTGGAAAACCCACCCGTGGCTGGGAAAGCGCAGCGGGAGCAGCGGCTGGTGCCGGGGCGTGTCTTCGCAAGGCCTGCTCCACCTTAGGCCTGCACGTGAGCACCCAGCTCAGATGAGACCAGGCCCCATGTGCCTTATCCTTCCTGCCCCCACAGGTGCTAAACGGGGTACCCCCTGTGCCCCCCACCTCCCTGTACCCCCACGCCCGCTCGGCCCTGGCACAAACTGAAGATCAAACACCATGTAGGGCACCCAGCGCCCCTGGCTCTCTTGTGGCAATTGCTGCACACTAGCATGTGAGCAGCTCGTCTTCCCCTGCCCCGAGGTGCGCTAGAGCGTGCGGCTGTTTGCACGAGGGGTGTCCGTGCGGCAGAGTAGGAGGGGGGCAAATGTCCTGTGTCTAACACCACAAACACCAGCCTTTCCCAACCGCCCAGGCTGTTTGGGGCAGGGTGTGTCAGACAGGGCGTCCGGGCGGGCCAGGCTGGAGGAGGGCCAAGAGATAGTGACTCTGCAGTGGAAAGTCTGGTGGCTCTGGCATGGCCAGTGACCACAGCAGTCCCAAAATAGCGGCTGGCAGTCACACAACGAGCAGCGCTTCCTTGCCCTCTGGGCGGCTTGTCTGGCTGCTGGCGTCTGGCCGTGCACCCGGCCCTGCTGCCGGCTCGCGTACCTTGTACAAGGCAAACACGCGAGGCCCCCGGGGTGCGAAGGACACACAAGCGGCGCTCTGTGGAGAGCACAGGGTGCGAGCGCCACTCGGCACTAGCAGCCATCTTGGGCTAACTCACAGGCGCGCCTCTGCGGACAGAGCCCCTGACTCTTAAGGGTGCAGCCCCTAGAAAATAGCCCCCCTGTGCCACGGGGGTCTCACCTCTGCCTGCAGAGAGCCACCTGGGGGGCGCGCTGCCTCCTGCAGTTCCCTCTCGGCAGAGCACGGGCCTTGCACCGGACGGGGTTCCCAGCACTGCTGCGCATGCTCTGCCCGTCAGGCCTCGCTCTGTGCCTGAGCACAGCCAACGAGTCGGGTAAAATGAACTCGGCTGAGCCGTCCTGCACAACTGTGCAACAGAAAGAAGGGATTTCGTCCCACAGCGAGGGTAATTCCCACCCTTGTGTGAAAGTGCACACCCGTCACTAGGTGCACACGCGTGTGCTCACTGCTGGTGGCGGGCTTGGGGGCTGCACGAGGGGGCCCAGGTTTGCACAAGGCTGCCGGGTGGCTATTTGCTCATGTGGGATGAGGGTGACAGTCCCTGCCCTCGGGAGCGTCCATGCCTGTTTTACATGCAGAAATTTTCGCCCCATGAGCCCGGTTCCTTTCCCCCGTCCGTCTGCATTCCCTGGAGCCCAGGACGGCCGCACGGACAGCCACCTGGGACAAGACACCCGCCCCTCCTGTTCCCCATTCGGAAGCCAGATGCTTCCGGCTTCTGGGCAGCCAGCCACCTGCCCGCTGGCAAGCTAAACACTCCTGGCAGTGCCTGCGGCGAGCAGGAAGGTGTGGGGCAGGGTACCGTAGGGCCAGGCCCTGTCTGACGGGGGAATGTAGCGCCTGCTGATTTCCCAAGGGCCAGCGGCGCGTCTGGATCCGGTCTCTCCCCGTGGCCGCGCGGCGCGCTGCCTGCCTGCGCAGTGTGACCGTTGTGCATGTCTCTGTCCTCCAGAAATGGTTCCAGCAGCGCCTGGCCGAGTGGAGAAGAGCCGAAGGGCTCCCGGCGGAGTGCGGCTCCGTCAGAGACTGAGGACGCCGCCCTGAAAACGGCTGCTTTTGCTCTCTCTTCGCACAACAGATTTGCATGCTGCTAAGTGGCCCCTGCTATTTGACACGGTGTTTTATTTCAAGTGTGCACACCCAGGAGCCAGCGTGGCCCCGTCTGGGAGCCTGGGGGGGACAGCGGGCTGCCCCCGGCCTGTCAGCAAACACAGAGACCTTCCTGCGTGGCAGCCCGGCGCCGGCGCTCGCCGGGTGTGCTCAGGGGAGCAGGTGTACCCCGTGTGCGGGGCTAGCTGCACAGAGCGCCTAACCTGGGCCTGAGCCCCGCTCCTGGGACATGACAGTGTGGAAGAGGGCACCCTGGCCCCCGGCCCCAGGCGACACTCAGTGCCAGCGTTCACAGGCTCCCGCGGGCTCCACTCCACACCCAGAGGGAAGCAGGCCGGCTGCACTCCCTAGCTCATGCCAGGAGCCCTGGACTGTGCTGGCGGGCGGCTGACGGGCACTGCACACAAGGAGCATTTCTCTGCTGTGTTCATCAAATCAGACGTGTTATTCCAGCGGGAAGTGGGCGTGTTCTGTTCAGTGCAAGGCCCAGCGAGCCCCACCCTCAGCTCACCTGCAGCCCCTGTACAGGCCGGGCCCACGCACCAGCCCCCCAGGGTGCACGTCTGTCAGCAGGCGGGGCTCTGGGCACCAGCAGCCCCTTGTGCCCAGCCTGGCCCATGCACTCCCCAGGCACAGGGCTCTGCCCCGCAGTAACCCCTGGTAGAGGGCTGCTGGCCGGCTCACAGGCCTTCTGCAGGTGGCAGCCCGGGGCGTCCCATCAGGGGGGTTGCAGGAAGCTTGGGGGGTGTTTCCTGCGCTCCCAGGAGCGGAGGGGTGGCCGGGCAGGTTACCCACCGTGCTTAGCCCCGGGGGTGCCACCTTTTTCATTCTGACCCGACCCCCTGCTACAAAACGCCCCGGCCCAGCTCCGTGCCCGGCTCAGGCCATCGGAGCCTGGTGCCTAAGGCTGGCTCTGCTTGGCGGACCCTGAAACGGGCTCGCAGTGCCCGGGGTCGTGGGCCTGGGCCGGGAACCGCTCCCTGCTCTAGCCAGGCCCGAGGGCGGGGCGCGTTCGTGTGCCCCATGCTGGCAAGAGCCGCTGGCCGAGCCCACGGCACGTAGCCCCCCAGGGGTCGCGGGACGGGTTCAGGGGCCACGTTAACGTGCTGCGGTCTGGCAGCCTGATGCCTGGGTGCTCCTCCGGCCCCAGGCCCTCACAGCCCCGAGCCAGGGCCCTGGGCACGGGAGGAGGCCGGGGCTAAGAGAGCCAGTCCCAGGGCCCTGGCCTGCAGGCACCGCATCCCCCTGGCTTCGGCTCAGGCGTCTCGCTCCTGGCATGGCCCCCGCTCAGCCCAGGGCTCCTGTGAAAGGAGCAGAAGGGGCCCGTGAGCGGGAGCCCCGAGTCACGCTCTGCCCTGCCCTGTGTGGGGCCCGGGCCTGTGGGGCACTCGGGGGAAGGGCTGTCTCAGCCTGGCCTCCCACTGTCATTGCCCCAGGACGAGGAAATGGCCCTGGCCGGGGGGGGGACTGAGGAACCCAGCCGCAGGGCCAGGAGGCGCCCGGCGGAGCAGCACTCGCCGAGCCCCCTCGCTGCGGGGCTGGTAGGAAGCGCTGGGATCATTGGAGGAGCGCGAGCTGGGGCGGGGAAGGGGCGACGGTGCAGCCAGCAGGCGGAGGGGACTGGCCGTCGCCTTGCTCGGTGGGGCGGGGAGGGGACGCTGCCCCGTTGCCGAGCACGTCGCCTGGGCAGGGCCCCCGGAAGTTGCGGGGTCTGGCTTGGCTAGCTGGCCTGGGTGGCTTTCCCAGCAGCTCCTGCAGGGGGCACTTGGCTTGCAGAAGCAGCAGGGAAACTGAGGCAGCTGCAGCGCTGGGCGCCGGGTGAGGGGAGAGCCCGTTGCTCAGGTTCCTTGCGGGGGGCACAGCTGCTGTGTCAGAGCAGAGGCCGGGGCGCCAGGCCAGCTCCGCCCCGGGAACAGACTGAGGAGAGGGGGTGGCCTAACTCTGGCACCTTCCTCCCCGTGGGCCTGGCAGCTGCGACCCCTCTGCTGGATCGGCCCTCTGCAGAAAGCCACGGGCAGCTGCTGGGGCAGGCTGGGAGCCTGGGGGGGCTGCCCCCCGGCCTGTCGGCAGACAGAGACCTTGCATTGAGCAACCCTGCGCCGCTCATTGACAGCGCCAACCCCTCCCCCAGCCCTCCCCACCCCGCGCCCCCTCGCCCTTGGCCGGCAGCAGGGCGGTGTCTCTGCAGAGGCGCCCCTTCGTCAGCCTCTCCGAGCTTCCCGCCGCTCCCCCTTTCGCCCCTAGTCTACAGCTTCCCTCGCTGGCTCCCCGGCCGGCCCTCTGGTGCGTGCGCCTCTGTCCCGTCTGGGCCTCTCCAGGGCCACCCGCTAGCCCTCGGCTCCTGCCCTCCCTTCGCCTGCCGGGGGTGTGCATTGCAACCCCCACTTCCCACCCTCCTCAGCAACGTGGGCCCTGAGCCCTGCTACGCGGCCTTTGGGGAGCCCGTGACCCACGTGGGATTGCTAGCTCCCTAGGAAAACACCAGGGGAAGGGTCACAGCACACAGCCCAACCTGCCTGAACCTGCCTTTCCAGGGGCTCCCTGTGCTGCGCAGCACGGGGTCGGGTCAGGGCACTGGCAGCCTGGCCTGCAATCTGACCCCCGGCAGCGGCTCCTTTTTTATTCCTGCAGTATTTATTTGAGACTTGCCAGAGACACGGCCTAGTTAAAAGCAGCAGCAGCAGCAGCAGGCAAACCGCTGGCAGGGTTTTCCCTACAGCGCCTATTTCTTCTTTAGTCAAACTCCCCCGGCCCAGAGTCTAGCTACAAATGATCATGAGGCCAGGGGCAAGACAGCCAGGGATCGTCTCCGGATGTAACGAACCCAGGCGCCCGGGGCTCAGCGCTCAATAGGCTGGGCTAGTTTCTGAAGCCTGCTGGAGCAAACGGCCTTCTTGGCAGACTCCTTGACTAAAAAGGCATCCGGATCAAACTGGGCCAGGTTTGTGGTGAGCCTGGAAGAGGGGGACACAGGAGGAGACTGGGTTAGGAGTGTGAACTGTGACAGCGGCTTCAGAAGACTCCCTCAGTGTTAACCACTGGCGCCCACGTTCTGCATCGACAGCTACTAGCCAGCCGAGTTCTGTTCACAGGAGACTCTCACAGCGCACCCCTGTAATCCGCAGAAAGCACTGGGGAACTGCGCCCAGGCCTCAGCTGAGACTGAACTGCAGATGTCACTGAGAGGGCCCATAGTACTAAAACCAATGTTTTTGGTAACGATATCACAGAACGTTTTGTAGTACATGGCTGTCCAGGCCAGAGATCATTAGGGCTGCGCCGCTAGCCAGCCAGGCACCCATGCATGCCAGGTTCTCAAGGCAATTCACTTGCACATTCCTATCAAAAGGTGTTGATTTGTTTTCATCTCTCCATATCCCACCGCTGCTATGACATTGCTTCTGCATCATGTACACCCTGTAATCAAAGCTGTGTTTGTGTCATTCTAATCGGCCATTCAGCTCCTTGAAAACTTAGGGAGGACGGCCGTTTGCTGTTACATTACCTTTACACTGTGTGTCCATAACCCCGGGACTAAACTCAAACATCAATGGAGCCTTGAAACTGCTAATGGAAGACATACTGGCAGTAACAAGAAATGCTTGTTTCAAAGGCAGGGATCCGGTAGGAATAAAGACAGGCGTCAGAGTGCTTTGTGTGTGGAAAAGCTATCAACACGGATTCCTGCAGAGTCTTGCATCTCTGGACTGGGTGGAAATATCGAGTGAGTTACCGGTGATCCCCACAATTACCCTGGGTAACCCTGAAAGAGTTTGGAGACTGGCAGATTACTACTAACATTTGGCCTTACAAACTGACTCACCCGTTCATATGTTTTACCTGTTTTAACCTCTCAGTAACTCTCCGTTCTTTTTCTTAGCTAATTAACCTTTCGCCAGCTTACTAGAGAACTGGCTGTCAGCACTGTCTTTGCTGGGAGGTCCAGGGTACCATTGGTTTGGGGGAAGTGGCTGAGCCTTAGGGGTCAGGAGTAACCTAACAGGAGGTGATGGTTGGCTTCTATAACCTCTTATCACAAAGTTCAGTTTCTCTGGGTGGCAAGATAGGCTGGAGGTCTCAGGGGCTGTCTGACTCCAGATTTAGTGACCCGGGCATTCAGCTTGGTTATTGGCGCAGGGCAATCAAATCGTAGAATATACCTCCAGTTTGGGGGGAGCTGTCTGCCCCGTTTTCTAGCAGTCTGCCCTGAAATAGGTCGGGCCCTACCAAATTCACGGCTGTGAAAAGCACATCCTGGGCCATGACATCTGTCCTTTTGTGCACTTTTACCCTGTACTCTTCAGATTCCGCAGGGGAGACCAGCGTTTCCCTAACTGGGTGGTGGCAGGGGTGAGGGGCAGGATCATGGTATTACAACCCTTACTTGTGAGCTGCCTTCAGAGGTGGGCGGCTAGAGAGCGGCAGCTGCTGGCCAGGCACCCAGCTCTGCAGGCAGCGCCCCGCCAGAGCAGTGCAGGAGGAAAGGTGGCAATGCCTGCCCAGGTCATCCATACTTCTGCACTGCCGTGGTCTGGGCTGTGCGCCGTTACTAGCTACGGGCTACAGCCGGGCACTCGGCGTGGCTCTCCCGGCTCAGGAACCGTACAAGCGCTTTTCAGCCTGTGTGCACCGCGAGACAGTCCCAAGCCACGTCTTCCCGCGCTGAGATTCCACCACTGCTGGGTGCGCTGGCAGCTGTAACAGCACAACCAGCGCGTGGGTTCTACAGGAAATCACTCTGCTTGGCACAGTGCCATGTGCTGCCTGCACTGGCCAGAGCCCCGCGGGTGAGACGCAGGAACGGGGCACAGAAAAGTGCTCTCTGCGCAGCCTTGCAGCCTTGCCCCCAGCCTGCGGGGGAGCACGTACCTCTTGCACGGCTGGGAGAGCACCTCGATCCTGGGCGTCACTACTGCCCGCTTGGCTGCCTTGGTCACCAGCCATTCGGTGTCCCGGACAGGCAGATACTCCGGAGACACCCCCTTGGCTTTAGCCAACGCCAGCGTGCGAGCGCTTGCTACGGCTTGCTGGGCGGCGCTGGGTACCTGCGAGAAGAGCTTCCTTCGAGTTGTGCACTGAGACTGCCGCTGCAGGTGAAAGCCCAAGGAGCCCGGGGCTGTGCGGGAATGTTAGGAAGCCACTGGGCAGCCAGGGCCAACCCTGCAGCCATGGGAGATGCCACTTCACAAACCCTCCTGTTCCCAAAGGGATGGACGGCAGCACCCAGTGCCGCCCCGCCTGGCTCCCTGGCGGTGACCGAGGCGTGGATCACAGCAGGAAAGTCCAGAGCAGCATCTCTGGGCCCACATGCATGGAGGAGGAGGAGAGGGTCTATGCGGTCATGGGCCTTCTAGTGCCTCCCCGCCTGCCCATCTCTTACTTCCCCACCCGCCCGCCTGCCATCCAGCCGTCAGCCTTGTGCTCAGGCCTGGCACAGCCCCGCGAACCAGGCCTGCCTACAGCGGGTTCACTCCTGTGCCAGCCCCACCTGGGATCCAGACCGAGCTAGGCTCAGGGGAGCATCAGAGCCACAGCCCAGTGGTGGAGGGAGGAGGCAGCGGGCTGTGACGCCCTAGGCTGTTTGGGACACACGGGACGCGTGCGCGCTCGGCTCAGTCATCGAGGGAGAGCAGCGAGAGCCCACAGAGAGAGCCCACAGCAAGGAGGAGCCGCAGGGAGGAGCCTTACTGGGCGGATCATGCACTCGGGTCTTCCCCGGTCGTAGCACAAGGTATTCTTCCGACTCTTGGGCTGGGCCAGACGCTGTGTTCGCGGAAGGGCGAGAATCTTCCTGGCGGTGCCTGTAATTTGTGTTTCAGCCTGCAGGGGGCAAACACACCAGTGCGGGGCCGCTGAGCTGTGCCAGCCAGTGGCAGCAGAGCGTGATTCTCAGAGGAGCCGAGGGGGCCCAGCTCCCAGTGGCAGCAGCGGGCAGGCCATTGTTAATGCAGGTGCCTAAGGAGGGACGTTGGTGCCCAGCTCTGAGGCGACCCTGCAAGCGAGTCGGCCTGGAAGCCCGGCACAACGTGCCCTGAGAGCTCCTCGTGCGGGGAGTTTCAGAAGTGCCTAAGTGACTGAGGAGCACAAATCCCATAGAAACCAACGGGACCCAGCTGCATTTGTCTGGAGTTTGAGTGTTGGATGAAGATGCCCTGGCACTGCTGCTACACCTCTGGTGGGCTGCAGCAATGGAAAGGCAGCACCTTAACTACCGTGTCCAGTGGCCTGTTCACAATGCTGTGCTCTAGGGTGGGCACACAGCAGCCCCTTATGGGAGAAGCACATAGGGGTTATAAATGGTCATGAACAGGAGCTGCAAGGGAGACTTCAGCTTACCTGGAGAGTGAGGAAAGGGTTAAGCTAATGGAGGCTCTACACCTGAGGGAGGGGACTTTGGACACTCAGCCAATGAAATACAGATAAGGAATTTCAAAGAGAGAGGGCTTTGTGTTTCCTTTGTTTTGAGTTAAAGGGGGTTTTCCCTGGGGAGGTACGGAGCAGGAGAGATGGACTCTCCCTGGAATGGACTCCTTGAATTCATTAAAATGTGTAAGTAGGAAAAAGTTTAGAGAGTCCATCGAGTTTTGTTGTTTTCCTTGTTTGGAGGGTTGGAAATCATGTCTGAGCCAGTCAATTGTTTTTCTCTCCACTTTTATAACTCAGAATTACAGCCCAGGGAGAATCCCTGAGTCTATTTCTATTTATGGCTTTTAACATCCAGTCATCTACTATGCTCACAATAGTGGTTTTGTTTTAATAATAAAAGTGTTTTCTTTATGTTTTGGTTAACCGGTGTTGGTTGATTTTTGTGTCCTTAAACCTACGTGCCTAAGTGAAACCACATTACCCGAGAGAAGCAGAGCCCTGTTGTTCTCTGCGGATTATTGCTGTTTGTTTTCCCAATTCCAAGCAAAATGGAGGTTGGGGCAAGGGGGAGAGCTTTGCCTCAGGGAAGGGATTCTAAGTTGTTTCATCCCTGGAAAAGGGTTTATTTTATATTTTTAGGGACAGTTGGGGTATGTCTAGCTTACATGGCTCTGTCGACAGAGCCATGTAGATGAGTTTACTAGACATAGGAAAATGAAGCAGCAATTTAAATAATCGTCACTTCATTTTCATCAAAATGGCCGCCGCGCTGTGCCAATCAGCTGTTTGGCGGTACAGCGGGGCAGTCTGGATGCGCCGCGGTCAACAAGGGAAGCCTTTGTCAACCGCTCCAGTATGCCTCGTGAAATGAGGTTTACTGGAGCGGTGGACAAAGGCTTCCCTTGTCGACCGTGGCACATCCAGACTGCCCCGCTGTGCCGCCAAACAGCTGATCAGCACAGCGCGGCAGCCATTTTGATGAAAATGATGCGACGATTATTTAAATCACCACTTCATTTTCCTATGTCTAGTAAACTCACCTACATGGCTCTGTCGACGAAGCCATGTAGTCTAGACACTCCCTTGGTGGTGGCAGCGATTAGTCGTTTCTGTTTTGGATTTCAGGGAACTGAAAGCAGACAGGTTTGTCTCTGGGAATTACAGAGACAGGTCCTGACAGGGTTTATTCTGCTAGCCGGCCCCCTATTACCTACACTCCAAGTGCCAGGTTGGGGAATTGAGCCGTGACGTAAGTGAAGAGAGAAAAGGGTCAGTCCACTCTCCAAAGCGTGTGTGCCCGGTAGCCCGCCGAGCTGTGCCATGGAAAATCACCTGCCTCCTGCTCCCCTGGCTCCCGCTCTCTGGTTCTGTGCGCCCCCCCTTCTGTGCACCGCGCCCCGTGGGCGGCAGCAGGATTCCTGCTCCTCCCAGCTGCCAGCCCTGTGCCATCTCTCACCTTTAACAGTGAGACGTTTGTTTCCTTCCAGATCATTGACAAAGATGTTAAACAGGAGAGGGCCTGGAGCTGACCCCTGCAGGACCCGCTGGATAGACCACATGACAGTTCCTGTCATGACAATGAGGGCTAGCCAGCACCCCGGGGACTAAGGGGTTAAATATGTCCCTTACCTAAACCAAGTGGCAGGCAGCCACTGGAATTGTAGGTAGGAACTTCAAACTGGGACAAAGGAATTTTGGGGGTTTTCCTGCCTTCGTCTCTGGGCAGTTTCTCTCCAGCTATTGAAGGGGACGGGATGTCTCCCTCTAAGAATATACTCTTCACTGTCTGGAAGTAGGGTGAAGTTTAGATAAATCCGTTTGGTTTTATTGTTTTATGGTTTGGGGAATGGGATCTGGTCTGTGCATTTAAAAATGGGTTTTGCTCTCCTTGGTAACTAAGTTCCTGGCCCATGGTAGATTTCTCCTCCATGAGGATATAATTTTGTTATTGCTCCATCTAGTCAGTATGCTGGCAACAGGAATATTGTGGTGATAATAAAAGTTCTTTCTCTTTTCTTTTATTAACCTGGCAGTGGTTAATGGTTGTGTCCTGGTTTGTACTTTGGGGATGAGATTTCCCAAGTAGTCTCTCCCTGGTTGCTTTAGTAATATTTGGGTGATGGCAGTGGCGTTTTATCCCCAAAATCTGGGTTGTTAAGATCTTGGGGAGAAGTTTTATACCAGAGCCTGGGAGATAAGGTTTTGGGGGACTTTTGCTGGCCCCCACTTCTGCATTTATCGTGCCATCGTGGGGAAGGAGCCGTGACAGTTCCCCACCTAGTTACAGGTGAGACCTGTCAGGTGGCCAGTTTTAATCTATTTCACGTGGGCCGTGTTCATCTGAGTGTTTAAATCCAATTGCTGTGCGGTACCGAGCTAAAATCCCCGGAGAAGCCTACGCATCTTCTGCCACCGCTATTAGCTTCATCAACCACCCAAAGCCATCCCGAGACTTGCAAACGGGTTACCATTGAGTCACCACTAAAGTACAAGAAAAAGCCACTTTTCAAAATGGCCCCCGCCAGCATGGCTGAGCCGCCAAGGCAAGTCTGGCCTCGTAACCAGAAAGTGCAAAGCAGCCCGCGTCCCCCCTCCAGCCCTGGCAGAGCCCCCGGCTATTTCTGGTGCAGACTGGCCCTTGTGCGCACTCTCTGCCTGTGTTCAGGCTGCAGCAACCAAAGCTACTGTGCTGCGGATACAGGTTCCCGTCCCCGAAGGATCCCTCCCCAGCTCCATCACCTTTCTGTCCAGCAGGAAGTCAGGGTGCACTAACTTGGGGTGCGCGAGCTCCAGAACCCGCTGGGAAGCCTCACAGGTGAGCGCCGCCGTGGACACCAGCCACTCCGGGGAACTGCGAGGCCTGCAGGCAGACACAGACATGCCACATGGACCCTCCCAGCATCCGCTCGTTTCCTTCAGTTCAGCCTGCTACGCCCCACGCCACAGCCACGCGGGAGGGTGTGAACGGGCCAGCCCTGGCTGAAGTGAGGGCAGAGGGGGAGGGCCTAGAGTCCCAATGCTAAGGGGTGCTGGCTTGACTCCCCATTGGAGGAGGGGAATGCCACTCCAGAGCAGGAGCTCCCTGGCGGGCTCTGGGCTGATTGGCAGGGCTAGAGAGGACGGGGGGTCGGGGGAAGCCCACGCTGCTGCTGCTGGAGCAGGGCCAGATGGTGCCTGGACCCAGGGCTGGGGGTCGCCCGGGAGCAGGCTGGCAGCGTGGCCACGCAGGGCTGAAAAGGAGCCAGTGACCACGGAGGTGGATGCAGGGACTCGCTCGGGCCCTGTGGCCAGCTCTGGGGAGGGTCTGTTAACTCTGGGCTGTGCTCTGACTCTGAGCCAATGTTCTCTGCGCTTCGTCGGGTTCATGGCGCGTGGGCCCTTAGCTCTCCTGCTCCACCCTCCAGCCTGTCCCCAACCCGCCTGGCTGGCCCCGCAGGATCCCTGCTACAGCCATGTCGCCGCAGGGCGTTCTCATCGTCTCCTAGGGTGCTTGGGGGCCACACATGGACAGAGACCTGCGGCCGGGCCCGCCCGTTTGCCTTTCTGCAGCCACTTCCCTTCTGGGCAGGGCAAGGGAATGCGAAGCAAGCGCTGCGTGTGTGTATGTGTGCACGCACATCTGTGTGCATGTGTGTGCATGCATGCACACGTGTGCACGCACATCTGTGTGCATGTGTGTGCATGCATGCACACGTGTGCACACATGCATGTGTATGTGTGCATGCAGGTGGACGGGTGTGCGCGTGTGCTTAGCTTCTTACAAGCCAACCTGAGGCTGGGAAGAGCCGAGCTCACACGACGACAGCAGCCTGCATCTGCCGACCACCAGCAAGTGCCCCCCAGAGCACAGCTACACCAGCCCGCTCGGTCCCCGTTTGCTCCTACTCCAGCCGGACACGCTGCTTTGGGTGTTAATTCTGCCGAGAGCAGCGCAGCCAGAGTGGGGCTCTTTTACCTTCGCTGGAAGTACGCTGCCTGGTATTTCTTAGGTTCTGCCAGCTTCAGCGTCCGAGGCGACGGTAAAGCTACATTCACCCGGGGCGGGCACTGCCAGATCTCTGACACCCGGCCACAGCTGTACAAGTAGAGGCGCCTGTGGGAATGCCAGGAGAGACGTAAGGAAGAGAGTCAGCCCCGGCCAGACCCCTCTGCACGGCAGTGACAACAGGCGTGCGCGGCCAAGCCCGGAGAACTCAAATGCACTCCGAGCTCAGGCTCACAAGCGCCCCCATGCGTGCACTCAAGTGAGGCCCATCGAAAACACGTGTGGGCATTTGCCCGCGGGACTGTCTGGCCTGGCCAGGCCGATACCTGCTTGCTGGCAGGCACAGAGGCCTTTTCAAGCATGGGCGGGGGGAAGAAGGGTTGAACTCGTCCTTTCCATGGGCAGTTTGAAGGCAGTTCCTCACCACACAAATCCCACCCTATCTCCACTGCTCACCCTTCTGACAGCATATTGCACTGTGGGTATTTCCAGCGGGGCTGTGTCATGAAGAACCAGGATTCTGAAATGGCGACTAGCTATTTGCCAACTCCATCTCTGGGGGGCTCGACCGGAGACACCCTAGAAGGGGCTTGCTGAGCTGCTGCCCCTGTGCGGCCACTCTCGAGAGACACCCAGTGCTTTACACCCCTGCGCCCCCTTTCCCGCCAGGCTTGCAGACCTCGGCCGGAGCTGCAGAGCCCTTGGCCTGACAACCTGCCTCGCAGGTCTCAGAGGGAAGCTGACCACGGCAGGCCGGGCTGCGAGCAAGACATGGAAGTGCAGAAACTTCTGCTTTCTTCTTGCCCAACAGGCGGGACGCAGCTCTGCACGGCTGCCAGGCCTTTCCCGGCGTCACTCACCCCGGGCCCCCGCTCGCCCATGGCAGCGTGCCAGCCGGCGGAACACACCAACCTGCGCTGAAGGTTCCCATCAACGTTTTGCTTGGGCTTGGCCAGGGACATAATCCGTGGTGTCGGCCGGGCCGTCAAAGCACTCGGGGAGAGGGGCCAGATGGTCTCCTGGTTCCCCCATTCTAAGGGACTGTGGAGGCAAGGGAACCAAACTCCTGTTAGATGATCACTCACCTAAGCCCGGCACCGAGCCTCTGGGGCTCTCCCAAGCTCGCAAAGCCACCGAGGAGCAACGTGCATGGTACCAGCTGCAGCCACTGTCCTGCAGTGTTAGCAGCCCTCTCAATGCCATGCCCCGCTCCTTCCCACCACGGCCCTCTAGGCTCCCAGTGCGTGTGCACCAGTAGGGGGTGGGCTGTCTCCCCAGGCTCCGCCCCCAGCGATCCAAACCGTGCGGGGGAACAAGGACGAGAGCAGGCAAAATGCAGCGTCAGTGCACAGTGGCAGGTGAGCCTTGAGGGCTACAGTATCCCTGACCCCGCTAGAGTAAGGCGTAAGTGCTCCGTTCTCAGGGGCCTGGACCCTGACCACGGCTGCTGTGGTTAGCGTGGACCCTCTGGCCCAGGAAATGCAGAGCCGCATTCCGTGGTCTTCGCCAGGCGTCAGACACGGCTCAGCAGTGCAGGAGAAAAGCATTCGCAGCCTGCCGCGCCTTGGAACGCCTGCGTGCTGGCTACGGAGGCCCAACGCCCATAGCGCCGTCGCGTGGGGCTCTTCCCACGTACCTACTATAGTTCTCCCAGGCGGCTTTGGGCTTCTTTGGTCTTGCTAGTTCTCGGATCCTAGCAAATGGAAATGAAGGGACGTGAGCAGTTCAACTCGGCGACTGCTAACACAAGCGCAGAGCAGGTCTTACTGTATCGGACCAGAAACTCCTCCTGGGCACCCAGAGACTTGCATCACGGAGCCACTGTGACCACAGACATTGACTCTGTGTACGCGACGGGCCATTGTCGCTATGACATTACCTAGCTCTCCAGTACTTGCATTGCCATCCGTGGCACGTCCCTCCCGTTCCAGCTCCTCTGCTCAGTTCTGGGGAACTCTACACCAGGTTTCTCTGTTCCGGTAGCCCGCTGCCCGGGCCCAATTTGCACAGAGAAGCTCAGAGTTAAGACTTCCTTGCACAGCCAGTGGGCGAGGGACCGGTGCGGGAGCACTGCTGCTGTTTCACTAATGTACATCAACTCCCAAGGGCTGGGTGGTCAGAGTTTCTCCCGGCCCACACAAACAGCAACAGAGCAAGCACCACAGAAGTGCAGGCCTGATTACCAGCACCATGGTAACGAATCACACCGCTCACACGGTGCTTTCCAAGTCTGGATGAAGTCACAGCCCCCGCACGACGCTGCAGACATTTGACGACCCATTTATAATTACTGGCGTGTTAATGTTTGCTTGTTTGGGCAGGGCCCACGGTGCGCAAGGCACTTTGCAGGACACACAAACGCATGGCCCCTATCCCCAAGGGCGTCACTCTGGGGATAAAACGGTTACGCTCAACGCCCAAACGTTCTCACCGTGCTTTGTCGGCGTGTTTGGACAGTGGCTGCACCTCAGACGCGACTGCAAGAAGTGACCATGCAGACTGCAGCCGGCCAGGGGAAGGGAGCAATTGGCCTGGCGGTTCAATAGTATTTGCAAGGACTTTGACCTAGAATCAGACCAAGTCCTCCGCTAGCAGCTGGAAGTGTGTGGCAAAAGAGTCCAGCAAAATACATGCAGGGCCGTCCCATTCTTCCTCTTCTCCACGCCTCCCGCCTTGCACATGGTGACGCCCTGGAGTCCATCTGCCTGTCCCCTCGTTGTGACACGGCCTTAGCAGCTGCACAGGAGGGGTCAGTGCTGCGCTCGAGGGCCCAGCCATGCAGCCAGGGGTGTCTCCGGGCCGGGCAGTGGGAGAGGGGCCGGCTGAGCACACCAGCACTACACCTTGCGGAAAGCTGGGGGAGATTCTCTCGGGACACCGGGCTCTGCAGCAGGGCGGTCACTCCGCTCCAGGCCGAGCGCAGCCCAGGAGAGGGCTGGGGAGAAGCTGCGGTGGGGAGCAGCCAACGAAGGCCCAGCTGGGGCTGTACCAGTAGGGGCTCCTGGAGAGCTCTTGCTCCAGCTGTGGGGCGGGAGGGACCTGGCTGCCAGGGAAGCTGCAGAGGGTACCTGAGACGGAGCTGGCAGGGCTGGGGGTTCTGGCCTGACCCCACTCCCTAGGGCTGCAGGGGGGCAGCCAGGGCAGGGCAAGGCAGTGAGGAGTGGCCGTCAGACCGCAGTTCACCCCGGGGTAGGGGCAGGCTGACGACTGGCCGTGGGTCGCTAAGACACGGTGGGGCAGGGGTGCCCTGGGTGGGGAGGACCCCACAGTGCGGGGGCCCTGCTGTAGGGCAGTACCGTGAGGAAAGGGCGTGGGCCAGGATGGACACGGGGCCGGACCACGCAGAGACAGGTAATGGGGGCGCTCTGAGGCTGAAGAGCTGATTCCTGAGGAGACCAGCAGGAGGCGCCCTGGGGTGAGTCACCACTCGATCTGACACTTCTAAGCCGCTGAGCACGGTGCAGGGGGGGGCCGGGCAGGGGCTGGCACGACGCAGCCTCTCACCGTGTACGCTGTGGCCGCCATCGTTGCACCTGAGCTCTCCCACATCGCCTCGGTACCCACTCCGCTCGCAGGAAGGGCCGCGGCTCCCATGAGCTTCCCCAGGGTCTGCTCATGAGCCTCTGGCCCAGGGCCCTCGGTTCAGGGCCCGGCATGGCCTTGCCTTTCAGTGTCATTGTCTGACTCCCAGTTGCACAATGACCTTACCTTGAGAAACAGCAACGGGGCCACTTAACGTTTCAGGCAGAACGCCTCTCAGTTCTCACGCACACACTGCCCGGGGAGGCTAGTGCCTGGACAGGAGATGAATGCGGGGATCCTCTCCGCGGAAGAGGCTCTCTAGCCCATCCACAGCGCAGTGTGCCGGCCTAGAGCCGCTGGATAACTAGAGCCAATGGATTACACAGGAGGACAGTCTGCCTGCGTTCTGGTTTTCTGAGCGTCCAATCACCTCGCAAAATACAGCCTGTGCAGGAGACCTGCTCAAGCCGCGTGAAAAACACCAAGACGACCAGGTGGGTTTTAAATGCTGACAGAACGGCCACAACTTCCTTCTCACGTGGAGGCCTTCGGTTTGAAACAGAGTCCCGGCCAAGAAATACATTAAAAGTATTTGTGTCTCACACTTCTGCCCCCGAATTCCACTCACAATTCGGGGGGGGGGGGGCTTTATTGAGCACATTTCTCTATTTTTAAAAATGCCATTCTCTCCTCTGCTGGCACGTGAAAGACTCCCACCGACAGGAGAAAACCACTCTCTGAAGCCCAGCCCGCAAAGGATCTAAATACGGGTGTGACATTGGACACACGAGCAGCCCCACAGCAAGGGCAAGCCCCAGGGAGCCTGGCCCGCAGGCCGCTCTCAGGCAAAGCCCCATTCGCGACGCGGGGCGCTCTGTCTGAGTGAGCGAGAGGACTCTGAGGTAGGTGCTCACATCTGCAGGTCCCTGCCTGGTGAGTTTTTCTTACCTGTCACTTGAATATGAACAGAAGTGAGAAACTGCAAAGAAAACAAGAAGGGGTATTAAGAGGCTGGAGAGCACCTGCATTCTGTGCGGTCATGGATCTGCATTTCCTACGTGACCAGTTATCCTCTACGACATTACTGGCAAGGGGAAAGAAGCCGGTCCAAGGGCTTATGCCTTAGTGACTTGGCACAGCTTTGGGTATTTTTCCTGAAGGAAACTACAGTGCGATGCACACGCTGTCCCTCACGCTTCCCTGTGGCTACTGGGTAACAAACCACATTCGGGCACCCGCCGGCAGAGTGGGAAATTACCATTGGCCGGAACGGTGACGTACCAGCCCCTCTTTGGCCAAGTGGAATAAGCCATCATGAGCTTTAAGTGCAAGTGCACGGGAACGTTTCAGAGCCCTAGGTAAGTAGCAGCGTATAAACTACATTGTACAAGACAAAGTGCAAAAGGAATAGTGCCCCTTTCTGGCACGGAAAAATCCAGGGGCAGTGATACGTGCAGCAAAGGCAGCAGGGACGCAAATAACACCAGACTTGTGCAACAGTTGGGAAACAACGCCCGGGATGACCTCAGCCAAAGCCAAGCTGCAGCTGGCGGGAGTAGTTATGATGAAAGTCTTCAGACTCCATTATTTCAGCACCACTGCCTGAGTCTTTCTAGCTGAGGCTTCATTTGTCCCACACCCTTTTAACCTGTCAACCCCCCAGCTTTTCAATGCTCATTCCAGGCAGCAGCCGGACACAGGGCAGGGCGAGCAGGAGAAAAGAGCACAGGTATTGTCATGTGGGGCTCTCCGCAGTCCCGAGCTGATTTCGACAGTGTCGGAGTGACGGTAAAAGGAAGTGGCCAACCCTTGCTTGTGCAAGGCAGCTTTCCCAAGGCATTTCTGCACAACTAACCCGCCTTGCAGAAATCTGTGCCCAGAGAGACAGTTGCCGCAACAGAACATGTGAACTGTTCCCCCCTTCACCCAAAGGAGAAATGTGTCTGAATTCTTTTCCTGAGACCTCTCCAGAGCTGGAACCAGATTTTAAAAAGCACTCGTCTTCCCCTGGGGGGCCAAGGCCATAGCACACTAGGACTGGGAGGGACCTCGGGAGGTCAAGTCCAGTCCCCTGCCCTCATGGCAGGACCAAGCACCATCTAGTTCATCCCTGACAGGCGTTAGTGCAACCTGATCTTCAATATCCCCAGCGACGGAGATTCCGCACCCCCAGGCCTTTGATTCGGAGGCAGAGTGCTCCATGGCTCTCCCCGACCCGTCCGTCTATGCGGGCAAAGTAGCGCTACTCCCTGATCGCCGCGACCCAGGAAAGTGGCGCTTTGTTCTGCCCGCACTGTTAGACTAGCGGGCACAGAGAGCCGTGGGGGCCTGGAATCTGAGCTGCCAGGGTTTACACGGGCAATGATGCTGTTTTCCATCGCGGTGGCACCAAAGGACCCCGGCACGGACCAGGGCCCCACTGTGCTAGGCGCTGTACAGGCGAGTGACTGCAGCATCCATGCTCCACAGGGCCCACAGACAGCCCGCATGGACAGAACACACCCCTGCAAGGAATTCAGTGGCAGGCTGCAGCTTTTCTTACAGAAGGGAGGGCACCCACTCTCCCATGCAGGCCCCTTCTCCTCAGCCCACCCCAGGACTGTGCTCCCCCCAGGTGAGGACCACAAGCCCTGGCGTCAGCCCACAGCGTCTCCCCCTATCACAAGCCCAAAGCCCATCACCGAAATGCCAGGCCTTTGGCCTCTGAACACTGTTGGCTTCGCTCTCTGAAACCAGCTGCCAGTTGCGATGAGCACACACCAGCGGCCCGTGCCGGGACGCACACTCCTACTCAAGGCACCGCGGCCTGCAGCTGCGGAAAGGCCCAAACACCCTCCCAATTGGCCCCTGGGAGAAAAATTCTTTCCAGCCCCAGAGCTACGCCCACATCGTGTCAGGCCGGGCCCCTGGCGGGTATGTGGGCCGCTGGAACGGGCCAAGCCCAGGAAGCCGAGGTATGCGTCTGGCCACTCGGCCCCCCTCTCTCCCAGCTGCCCAGTCCCCCCAGGCCCATCCAGCTCCCCCACCCGTGGGGGGGATGGTGGCATTTCACCGCCACAAGGACATGCCATGTTCCGAGGGGAGCCTTCTAGCTGTGCATAAGGGCGCTGCGGAGGCCCGTGCGGACGCGTGGCCCCAGGGACCAGGGCTTGCTTTTGTGGCATCGAATAAGGCGCTTGCACGGACCCCTTTCCTTCCTTCATACACATGGCCAGGCTTCCCGGCACCTCGGCTGCACGGCGCGAGGTTCTGCTCTGCAGAAATGAGACAACCCTGAAGGGCCCCTCCCCGCTTAGTCTCACTCTCTGGTTTCAATTGGCGGCAGTTGCTAGGTCCAACATCTGCCTCCGGCGTCCCCCAGCCGCTGTGGGGTAAGGGGATTCTCCGGGGCGAGGAAGGCGGAAGGACGGTTCCTGCGCCAGCTGGCCTTGTGAAGAACTTTATGCAAGGGCTGTAAGCCAGAGCATGCCCCCAGGGACGAAAGCTTCTGCTGGCTGGCACTGGATGAAAACGGGATGTGGGGCCCCTTGCCCCAGCACTGACAGGGCAGGGGAGAACCCCACCTCTGAGTTTCTGGTCTCTTCCTCACTCTCTGCTCCAAGGAGCATGGCTGGGTGCAAGCAGAATCAGCCGCCTGCCTGCCCCCTGTGCGTGGCGGGAGAGGGGCTGGAGGCTGCATGGCCCCGCGTGGGTGGGCAGTGAGTGGCGAGGTCACGCGGCTGTGAGGGGCAGAGCTGGGACTGAAGAGAGGAGTGTTGGTGGGTGAAGTGGGATGAGGGTGTGTGCCTGCGGAGGCTGGAGGAGTGTTCTGAGAACAGGGGCCCGTCGTCGTGACCAGGCTGAGGCGGGGCTGGCGTGCAGACAGGCTCCCTCCTCTCTGGCACAGCGGGTAAGAAGCCGCTTTCTAGCGCTGGCCAGCAAGGAGCCCAGGGCCCTGCTCCTAAGCAGGTGCCAGCCACTCTGGTACCTGTTTCCATGTGGTGACTGCCCCCTCCCCCGCACTGCCTTTACATACCCAGCTGAGACTGCGGGTCCCATGAGCTGCAGCCACCAACCTTAGAGCTCCCGCTGCCCACCAGCCAAGTGTGTAAGTCACAGCAACTGCGGCTACGGGCCTCCTGGGACCGGCAAGTGCCACAGCCACAATACCGGGGTCTCCTGCTGCTTCCACTGGTGCCAGGCTGCTGTAACGCCACTGGCTGGAACTGGGGGTCACTCGACTTACACTCGGGGTACAGCAGGAAAACAAGGCCCATAATCTGCATAGAGACCTTAGCTTAACTCATCAACACCAAAACCATGGGATGGCCTTACACTTGTGCGACGCGCGTGCAAAGCACGTCACGCCCATTCTGCAAGGAGCCAATAACGCTGCAAGGTGCCATGCCAGGCTCAGACCGTGATCTGTATTAGCGTTTCCAACAGTAAAATAGCCCTCGAAGTGCTAACACCTGCATCTCCATTTCCTGCCTCCCGCCGCTGCTCTACTTTGTAGCTATGGAGGACACACGTGCATGCTGGCAGCATCCCCAGAAGGAAAGAACACTTGTTTAAAATCCCCTTATCGCAAACCATGGGCCCTGGCCCCTCAGGCTAGAAACCGAACTTGAAAAACGTGAGGAGAACGATTGTTTGGGTGCGCACGCCCCGGTGTGCAGCCTCTGAAGGGAAAGCCTGCCCTCTGCTGGGACGGGGAATGCAGCGCGCAGAAAGAGTCATGCCAAGCTCTCTCAGTGTCCTGCCTTGTACCGGACACGTGCTAGAGCGCAGAGACGAGCACTCATCTCCCCCAGTGACACACCAGCCACACCATCAAAGGCTGGCTCACCGGCACCTCTGCTAATGTGATACATGCCACCATGCGCCAGCACCGCCCCTTTGCCCTGCTCATTGTGCCAAACCGGACGGTCTCTGTGCAACAGAATCAATGGACACAAATCAGGCACGGAGAATGGCAACGTCCAAAGCCAGTGGGAGAGCACTTTAACCTCCCTAGCTAGACAGTAGCAGACCTGAACGTTGCCATACTAGAGCAAAGCCCCTTCATCTTCGAGGAATCAGCAACAATCCAGCAGACTTCCTAAGCAGACCATACGGGGTCACTGCAGAGTTCCGGCATCCAACCAGTATTTCACCAGAGGAGAAATCCCTCGATGCATTCATTTGCCACCAAACAGAACAGGGGCGCACGGGTTTATTGCATGACACATTCCTTGTATCTTGGGGATCAAGGCCTCATGTATCCCATACATGCCCAGGGTGATGTGCGAGACGGACTAACCCTGCTAGCTCCGTACTGGCCCAGACAATTCTGGCCAACAGTCTGTCTTGGGATGTGCACTCAACCGCCCACTCCACTTCCAGACTGTCCAGAAATAATATCACAGAGCCAAGGTCAGATACAGCCTCCACACCCAAAGTCACTATACTTGAGAGCTACTGATGGAAACTGCTCCCTGCCCATACAAGCGAGCGTTCTGCCAAGCAGGAAGCCTTTTGTGAAGATTTACTCCTAGGAATGGAAATTACTTGCAACCTGAGCAGCTCAGCACAATCATGGCCAGGGGAAGGCTTCTGTGCCAAAAGTGAAAGACAATTTATCTGAAAAGCTTCACACTTCAGCCACTTTTGCTACTCCAAAGTCTAAACAAAGACTGGTTAGGGTGTGTTCTTCTTCACCTTTCTGGAACCTGAAAGCAGCTAAATTACATTTAAAAAATAGTCGCCTTTGGATTGAGGTCAGGCATAGAAAATTTCAGCCTCAGAGCAAAATTTTTTGGGAAAGTTATGTGCATCTGAAAATAGTAATGGAAGCTGTTTTGTAACTATCTGTACATGTGTATAGTGGACAGAGAGCTGAATACACACACAAATCTGACTTTGATTTGGGACATGGGCTGGTTTTGTTATGTGTGTTCAGTGCCTAGCACAGCAGGGATCTGACCAGGTCGAGCTGCTCAGCGCTATCACAGCATACAGATAAATAACCTAACACTTTGTTACCGAGAAGTTGACTGCCCTACGGATGTGTACTATTAAAGTGGCACGTGCACCATCTGTGCATACCATTGTGACAGGATGGGCTATGTCCCAAGGCCCCCGACTACAGGCCCTACAGCCCCGTTTCTTTCTGCCATGGAATAGAGCAGTGAGAATAGCAGCCAGTGAGAGGGGCTGCTGGAGCAAGCAATAAGGGGCCAGAAGGACCAAATAAAAGGCAAGCAGCAGAGCAGAGTTTTCAGTTGCTGTGTGGAGCTCAATGAGGGAGAACTAGGTGCCTGGTTAACTAGACAGACATTAGGACCACGGACAGCGCCCTGTGTGTAGTTCACCAGACAGTACAGCCTGGGAACTCTGCTAACGGCCAGGTTCCTGGCTGGCTGAATAGGGTAGGATAGCAGCAGGACCACTGAAAGGTCAGTGCAGGCAGGCTGAGTCTGGGGACGGAGCACAGAACCTGCCCAGGCCAGACCCTGCTGGTCTGGTTGCAATCGAAGCCCAGGGAGAGCTGCTGAAAGATGTCGGCAGCCATACTGGTCGGGTGGCTGAAGGAGGCAGGGTCTCTGGGAAGAAGCCTAAGAACCCTGGGCCCACACCAGGGCTGTGATAGAGCTCAGGTGGGGGGCAGCGTATGCAGTTTGCCTGGAGGGCTGAGTCCCTGAAGACGCACTGAGAGAACCACTGGCTACAGGATGCTCACGAGAGTGGGTGTCAGGCCGTTGGAAGAATAAAACTAGAGCAGGCTCCCAGCCAGCCAGCCAAGAGGGCGTGTCCCACGAGAGGTGAGGGCTGCCCGGTGAAAACAGCTGTACCTGCAAAGGGGGAGCTCACAAGAGGCGGGTCCTGACCCCGCTGCAACCATTCCAGTTCGTGACATCAGAACACAGAACACAACCAAACGAACACACATGCCAAACACCGTGTCAATCAGAATAGCAAGAAATGAGCCTTTTGGGAGCCCCCAGGCCACTGGTAGGTTGAGGATTCCATCCCCTAGCCCCTAAAATCGACACTCACCAACTGAGCCACTTTCCCCACCAGCCACGTCTCATGTCCCTCAGATGCTGCCACACCAGTGCGGACGCTGCCGTCGCCCATTTCCTACAAAATCCTCCCGCGCAGCAGCTGTCGGGCAGCCGTGGGAGCCACGGACCGGCCAAAGCAACGATCAAGTGACCAGACGGTCTCGAGTGAAGTATCTGAAGCGATACCAAGGGACACACAGGACTAGCCACTCCCGGGTCTCCTGCCTGAGAGACACAGTTAGTGCTACAACACGGAGCCACAGGAAATAGCCTGCACTCCGGGGGTCCGCCCCGAGGGGGTGGAGAAAGGGAGGTCTGTACAATCTTCATCCCTCTGTGCCAGCCCCGGTCAGAACTTCGATGTGGAGAGAGCCCGCCGCCCCCTCGCGCCAGCCAGCAGGGCAAGATCTCTAGAAGAGTAGCAAAGTGGCTCTTTGCAAAGCCTGTGGGCAGACCGAACATGGCCGGGCACAAGGCCAGGGTGGTGCCGGATTACCCCAAGCGCGTGGTGGCAGAGAGGCTGCGTTCACTGGTGAAGAGCCCTCGCCACAGGGACGGATGCGGATGCTGCGTTTCCCTCCATGCCACTTTCCCCTTCCAAAGGAGGGCAAGAGGCGCCGTTTGGCCTCAGCCGAAGAGGCTGGGACGACACGACAGCAAAAGGCCTCTGCAGAAGATACAGGCAGGAACAGGAGGCACTGAAACAACTTTACCAGCTCGGTCACGGCAGTGTGGGCACCCAGCTCCCAGGCCAGCAACAAACAAATCCACTGGCCTGTCTGTCCCCCCCTTCTATTGCCAGGGTCCTCCCGGGTCACTAGTCACAGAGCCGGCTGGGGCACGAGGGGGAAACGGGGTGGGGGGGAGAATTTCACCTCAGACTGATGTCTCACCCTCCCGGCCTGCGCCCCGACTTGGGAAGCAGCTGTGGGCCCCAGCTGCTGCTGTTAGCAGGCAGAAGTGTCACGCTATGGACTCCCCTGATTCAGTGCACCGAGGCTATGCCCCCCATGCACCCCCAGAGCACTAATGCACTAGGAGCCTCTCTCCCACCCCCACTATGGCTCCGGTGCCCTGGAACCATCTACCCCGCATGGCTCCGGTGCACTGAAAGCACGTCCACCTCGGGGATCCTGACTCCAAGCAAATTGCCTCACTAGAGCCAGGGACCTTTTACTCCCGTGGATTGGCAAGGACCCAGAGAAAACAAAAAATCACTTTTATCTGAGACTCTTCTTCCTGTAACTTCTCCAGCTCCCCCTCGCCCTTTTTTAAACCCTCCCCTTCCTGCCTGACGATTTTACTTTCCTTCATCCCCTCCTCACTTTGTAGGGTCTGGGTTTATGGCACATCTGACACTACTGGATCCATTTGCCTTTAGAGAGCACTTAGGAAGTGCCAGGTCTAAACCATGTAATGAAGATCTCAGGTAAGGAATGAATCTTTCCAATTCTCCAGCCCCCCCCCCCCAAAAAAAATAAAATAATAATAATAATCCAAATCTGATCTTCTAACATCCTGTCCAGGAATAATAATTATTGCTGGTTATGATTCACCACTTACTGAGACGGTGCTAGTCTAAGAGTAACAGGGTTTTCTCAATAATATTTGTCCAGGTGCTTTTCCTTAGCTTTGTTTCTGTTCAGCAAGCTGTAATACATGTTGTTTTGATGTATGCAGCTGAAACAACTAGTGGGCCATGGTGTTTGCACCGTAACGGACAAGGCTCTAGGAAGCAAAATTTAGGCAGAAATGATCTGCCAGTGAACCCGTCTCTGCAGTTTATCCAGGAAGGTTAGAAGAGGGTTATTTAAAGAACGTGTATAACTTTGCATAGGGCCACTCCAGACTGCTCTGTAGAGGCTAGCCTTCTCCCTTCTTTTGTGGCTGTTCTGAATAGACAGAAAGCCTCAGAGGAGCAACGGGCCAGGCTGGCCCTAGAAGTCTGGGAAAGATACCTGGGCCTGAGGACCTGCCAACAGAATTTTGTCAAAGCCTCAGAGACATTCTGGCCACAATGCTACTGAAACTTTTACAGAGCCACCTTCAAAACAAGTCCCTCCTGCTGAGCTGGAAACCTGACTTGCTGCACTGCTGCCATGGGGACAGGGTGACACATACAGACCCCTCTCGTCAATCAGCACAGATCTAAAAATACAGGCGGCCCCGCTATCAATCGGCCCGGAATACATCCATTCCACACTAAAGTCGCTGACGCTCGTAGGAACTGATGCGTTCTAAGTCCTCCCGTTCCCTGCTATAAGTCATGCAAAACACTCCCCCCAATTTGCTTAAATGGAAGTCAGCCACGGGAAAAAATTCCCCGCTTAAAGTTGTTTCGCTATAAGTCCAAGCTTTTTGGAACGTATCTGGGACTTACAGCGAGGACCCTCTGTGCTCCCAAAGACTTGGCCATGACGCCCCCAACTGGGAGGAGGGACAGGAGTGAAACCGATTTTAGCCACTGCTCCCAGCTGCGCCCTTACATGCTCCAGCAGCAAGCCACAGGCGTAGAGTGCTTTCGACCCCCGATCGAAACAGGTGCCACTCCAAGCTCGGGGACCTGGTTCGCCAAGTGCTAACTTAACCCCAGGCCCCGGGTCACGCACACAGGTTTTGGGCAGACCTGAAGGGCACAATTAAGCAAACCTGCTACAACCGAACAAGGAGCTGAGCCAAGCTGGGAGTGGTGGCTCAGCAGAGCACCGAGCCCCGCTCGGCCTGGCACTGCCAAGGGGGGAGCGCCCGGGGCGACTGGCTGAGCAAGGCAGGGTGGGGACTAGTGTGGAAAGCCCCCCATGCACCGGGCATCCTGCTGGGCGCTGAGCAAGCATATTGCACCCTGGGATTGCTGGTGTGTCCGGGGCCCTGCCCACGAGCTTGGCCTGGCCCGGCAGGGGCTGCACAGCCGCTACCACCCTGCGACTGCCCCGCCCACTCACCTGGCGGCCAGCAGCCCGCCATGCTCCGCCCACCGCCGCTGTGTCCTCGTCGCCAGGGCAACCGCAGGGGCCTTGCGCATTCCGAGCCAGGTGTGGGGGGGTCTCATGCTGCTGGACTGGGGGGTGGCTCGAGGGCCTCCAGCTCCCCTCCCCCAGGTGGGCCTGGCACTGCCAGCTGCCCCAGCCCCACACAGCTGCTCTGCGGGGGGCACAGAGGTGCCCCCTGCACGGTGCCAGCCCACAGCCCAGGGACTGCTCAAACCCGACTAGCAAGGGCAGCGTTAGCCAGGGGCCAGCATCTCCCAGAGCCAGGCCCCCGGGGACTGGGCTGGCGAATCCAGGAAACAGGGATTTGGGGCCCATCCCCCATGTTACGGAAGGGCGCTTTGAGGCGCTTAGTAACGCAGCCGGGGGCAGGGCCTGATACAGGAGTGGCAGGGTGGCTCTGTGGCCTGCCTCGTGCAGGGGGTCAGCTGGACGATCGGGATGTCCCTCCGGGGGCCAGGTCTCCGAGTCTAGCAGTGAATTCGAGCAGCGCAGGGCTGGGCTCCGCAGCAGTTCGGCAGGACAAGCCGCTGGCAGCTGCCGGACAGGCTGTTTAACCTGCACCCGCGGGTACAGCTGCCTGCAGCTCCCACTGGCTGTGGGTCGCTGCTCCCAGCCAACGGGAGCTACAGGAAGCAGAGCCGGTCGGAAGGCTTTGCTGGCCACTTCCGGCAGTTTCCATTGGCCACCGTTGGCTGTTCCTGGCCCGTGGGAGCTGCAGGCGGCCATCCGTGCACACAAGGAAAACAGTATGGCTAGTGCCAGACGCGGCCCCACGCCGCTTGCCCACCACTGAGATAGCTGCCCTGTTAGGCGGGCACTTTGGTTCTAGGCAGTATTCCAGTGCCAGCGGTGCTGACTCTCAGCTTTCCCGCAAGTCCCGTGCTACTCGCTGCTTTCCGTTAGAGCCTGGCTTCCGTTACGCCGAGAATCTCAGCATTCGCTTTCAAAGAAACTTTGTGGCCATCATGGATGTGAAGAAAAGCTTTAAAATGTGACCCCGGAAGCCCACGGCACCAGATGGACAGGAAAAGGAACCCAACAAGGATTTTAAAACCTGGTGATTTGGGGTTTGTTAAGTTTTCAACAATTCCCTCGTAGCTGCCTATGAATGAGTCATGGCTCAGGCTGCTGCAGTGTTTGTCCACTTCCCGTTCCCTCCTGCCTGTCCTAATGCACGAGGAGGAAGCCTCCGACCCTGTCTGTACTACCACGGGCCGGCTACCTAAGCCACGCGAATACCGTAGCTCAGGCCAGCGTACCTGGGTCTGCTCGCCGTGGTGTCTTCACAGTGTAAAGCAACAGCTGCTGCTCTCCAGGCACCTCTGCCTACACTCTTGGTTTTGGTGACGTACCGGAGTCAACAGGAGGGCGCTTGGCAGTCGGCTGATCACGTCCATGCACTCCCATTGCAGATCGCTGCCCGTGCAGCCAGCAGGCAGTGAAGACAGGCCCTGGGATTCACAGATTCAATGGCCAGAAGAGACCCTAATGATCAGCCAATGGGACCCCCTCCATAGCACACAGCAGAGAGCTTCACCCAGTAATTGCTACGCTAGGCCCACCACCTGTTTTGAACGATCGTCGCTTTTGTCTTCACTTGGGGCAAAGGGCGGGGGAACAAAGTCGCAGGGACGTATTATAGGGTTGCCAGGTGTCCGGTATCACCCAGATAGTCTGGGATTTGTGGGATCCATCCGGTAAAAAAACCCAGGAAATATCGGACATGTGAAATGTCTGGTATTTCCTGTTTCTATCAGCCGAAAGCCCAGAGGGGAATATTTTCCGCTGCCGCATCTGGTGGGGGCGGGGGAGTGAGGCGCGCGGCAGAGTCGTAGTGAAGGGGGATAGGAGGGGGCACTTGCCAGGTGCCATGCTAGGGGGGCGCCGGGCTGGGGTGGGAGCGGAGCGCACGCTGCTCTTGCCCACGTGACCAGCAGAGACCCGGGAGCTGGCCACGTGACGCCTCCCTCAACACAAGCTGTGACCAACCTGCGGCTCGCAAGCCACTCCTGTGCCCCCCCCAACGACCCCCGCCGGCTCCCCCGTGCTTACCGGGTTGGAGCAGGGAGCTGCAGGGATTTTTAAAAACGATGGCCAAGATGGCAGCCGTCTTAAAGGGGCAGCCTCCTTTGGTCTCCCCCCCCCCTTTTTTTCCCCTCCACAGAATTTTTTCCTGGTGTTTTTTTTGGGGGGGGGGGGGAGGGTTCAGTATTTTTTGTTAAACCATCTGGCAACCCTAGTATCCGAACACGATTAAAGCTCCGCTCCGGCCGGCCGTGCGTGGAGCCAGGGAAGACCTATCTGAGGCCAGCTCGGCTCCTGGAGGGAGCTCGGCGCTCTGCAGGTGGAATGGTGGGGCTGCAAGCTGGCCCAGATGGAGTTTGGAAATGAATGTGCTTTCAGGGGGTCCGGGGGGAGGGCGTCCCCTTCCTTTTCTGGGCCAATCAGCAAACAGGAGGGGTCCGAGCACAGCCCGAGGGTGAGGCCGCGGCCTGGCCCAGGAGATGTGTGTGAGGCAGAGGCAGAGGTCGCTGGAGAAAGGGAGGGGGAAGCTAGGGCAGGCTGAGAACGGTACCTGGGGCTGCAGGGAGGCATTACAAAGGAGGAAGCCTAGAATCCAGATGGCTGTGAAAGGGCCGATTGTGACATGAACAGAATGTAATAACCCCTCACACTAACTCTGCCGGAGCATGGGGAGGCGCTGGGGTGACAGCTAAGCCGTCTGGTCAGAGAAAAGAAACCCCCACACGTGACGACGCTAAAATGCTCTGCTTTATAGAACTGGTTTGCTGGCAAATGGAAAGGCTGCTGCTATAAAACCTTTGTGCAGTGTCTGCTGTTACAAAACCTTGGCTTGCTATTTCCAGCATGTTCTTACTAAGGAGGTCCACTCGCTAAAGAGACAGTGGCAGGATGAACAGAATCCCAGTGCGTTCCTTACCTGTAAAGAACCAAAGGGATTTTGAAAATGTCATTCATTTCCCATCCTTGATACCGTTTACTTCTGGCATTGGACTTAGCTCAGAACTGGTCAACTTGCCCTGAAATAACTTTGTCCCTTAAACCAATATAGTTAAACTAACGCAAAGGGGGCCTGGCCAATCCTATCTGGTATACAAATGGCTTATTTCAGTTACCCTTAAACTGCTTCCCAGCTGAATCAATCTAAACGAAAAGAAGCCACAAACCAAGTAGGTGTCCCTACCACCTGTTGCACCAAGTTAACTAGACAGGCTGAAATTCATCCCCTTAAGTTATACTGTTGAAACGATCTTCAATAGGCAAAGAAACCTCAGACAGTGGCTTTAGCATCAGTTTCACTTCCTGGCTTTCACGCGCTAACGACAGCTCAGGCTTTCAAAGAGGCTTAGTGATTTTGGGTGCCCAATTTGAGAGACCTTGAAAAGGCCCCGTTTCTATAGGGTGACAAATGGCCACCCTTTGAAAAACAGCCTCCCAAAGGTGTCAGTGTGCACACTCCAAACCTGGGGCATCCAAAATTGCTCGTCTCTTCAGAACACCCTTGATCGTAGCGTGGAGCCTTCCCAACACGGTAGGGGAAGGGTGCAGAAACCACTGCCATTGGGATTTGTAAAACAGAAAAACAAACTAAAATTCAGGCTCAGCTCCACAACTGGTATAAATCAGGGCCATGCCACTGACGTTCATGAGGTTGATTTATACCTGCCTCAGTACGTCTAAACTCTATCTCCCATTAACTCGGTTTTACTGAAACACCCCCTGCCCTAAAAGTACTCCACAAGCTATTTTAACCCGCAACCCCTATCTAAAACCAGAAGCTCCTAACAAACCGACATTTCCGTAGAAACGCCACCCGCTAGGAACAGCAACGCCCCGTGTTTTGCTGGGAACGTGTGGCTGCGAGCAATGACACCGTATCCCAGCGCTGCTCCAAGGACAACGAGTGTCACTGAGCTTCTGAAACCAGCTGTGCGATCAGCTCCTTGGCATCCTTCATGCTGGAAGAGATCTCGGCACCATCCTCTGCCACGTGGGTGCCGATCAGGAACAGCTTCCTCTCGTCTCCCATCTCAGACAGTGCCAGGGCATCGTGAATGTCAGTGATGCAATATGCCCCCTTGAGATCCTGGCCAACAAAGACAAAACACCAGTGGGTTGCACCTCTCATAAGCACCAGCTGCACCATCCAGTCTCTGAGGCACAGGCGGCCCCACGTGGGGAACGGTCAGCGGACACGGGGAACCGAGGAGAAGAACGAACTTCGGAGCATGCACTGACTGGCAGTGACATCTGGCTCCCCAACCCGTCGGCCCCTGGAGAGTCTGGCTGGCTCCATTCTAACTTTTCCCTAGAGTGAATGCGCAGAACCTAAGGGCATGACCCTGTTTTAGGTTGCTCCGGTGTCTCTGACACCAAGGCCCATCCCCGAACTAGAGAATCGCCCCGGTACTGTGACCAGACTGTATTGCTGAGTCCACCCCCATCCAACAGAGCAACGGCCAGTCGCTAGAGACTCTGAGGCAGAGCAGAAGAAACAAACAGGGTTTTAATAAGGGCAAAGCATCTTGCTTTAGAAAAACCCAGGCAGTCTCGGTGGCATGTTGCTAGAATTCGGGTGTGCTTCCATTCCGGCGCAGAGCAGCCAAGGAACATGAACTTATTGTCTGTGTTTTAGTGAAGGGAAAGCTTCAGCTAGGAGAAGGAGGTCTAGCAGAGAGAAACTGTATCGCAGTGTGTGCGTGTTCCTTCAGCTACGCCCCCAACCTACACACCCAGACAATCGTTTGGGATTCACTACTGGAGGCTAGTAGGTAACAAGACGTAAATAGATAATTGGCCTCCAGGCCCTAAATTAAATCATTTCCCATGACACTGTCCAGACTAGGGATGTTCAATTCAGACTAATTAACTAGTGAAATAGTCGACGGGATTTCCATCTACTATGTGATTAGTCTATAAGGGCGCGTCTGCCCTACTGGGCTCTTGCTACAGTTCAAAGGCTCAGGCCCAGCAAGGAGCACAGGCCCAGCAGGGACCCCTCTGGCCCCATGCTCCCTGCAGCGCCCGAGCCTTTGAAATGTACAAGAGCCTCCCAGGGGCTCATGTAAATTTCAAAAGCAGAATCACAGCAGAAGCAGCAAGAGCAGAGACTGCTTCAGCCCCTGCTTGTGCTGTTTCCCCTGTGCCCCGACCTCCCTGCCCCACTCTGAGACAGTGCTGGGGGGAACAGGCTTTTAAGCCAGCTCCTGCTCCTCCCTTGCTTCCTCCCTCTCAGAGTCAGCAAGGGGGAGGGGAAGCGACTAGTCGCATTGCTAGTCGACTAGTCTCTCACATCCCTGGTCCAGACATGCTGAGCTCTCAGGTCCAAACTGTGGTGGGGGATTAGTCAGTTCTCCATTTTGGCGCGTGCAGTCCGCACACACAGTTTCACACCTGCAAACATGGGCACCCCCACTTAGGTCACGTGGATTTCTAAGCATCTGGCCTACGCTGTGAGTGCAAAAGCAAGCCTTGGATTATTTTCTTCCGCAATCGGAAAGCACAACATTGACAACCAGCTCCTGAGCCCCCTGGCCTTTAAAGAGTCAATGGTTTGGAGAGAGGCTGGTTTCCCACTGCACACTGACTGGTGCAGTTCCCCTTTTACCTGTTTATTGGCTAGGACCACCACAGGCAGGGTGGAGTCATTCTGGATCAGCTGATGGAGCAGCTCTTTAGCCAAAGGGAAGCGCTCATGGTCTGCTGCATCCACAACGTAGATCAGCACCAGAACCCTGGGCAGGTACATCTTCCAGTAGGACCGCAACGATTCCCTGCCGCCGACTGGAAGAGAAGAGCGGGGCAGAGCTCTCGGAGCAGCTACACGACAGGCAGGGTGAGCGCAAGCAATTCAGATGAGAGGCCATTCGATTGCATGCACCTCTGTTCTCCCGCACCGACCCCTACATAGAAAGGCCTCTCATCAAATTCTCATCTCCTCGGGATTCAGACGTTAAGCTGCCCTGTCTGCCTGGGCTCCTGGGGGAGTGTGGCCAGACTGCAGTCTCTCCCTGAAAGCATTTCTGCCAAAGCCCACATCCAGGTGCTTGCTCCTTTCTTAAGGCCTAACATTTTCAGACACCCCCTCTAGCACTGGGCATCTCTCGGTCTGGGTACTGACTCCCTACTCCAGTCGAGGCGCCCAGCCAGAGGCCTTCCGAAAATCCCACTGAGCTCCCCACAAGATCCTTGTACAATAGGTGAAAATCGTTATTTAGGACAAACGCCATCAGCCCCAGTGTCTTCTGCATTCTGAGTACAGCTGTCTCCAGGAGAGCTGCACCACTGCACCTCCCAACCTCACCCACCAGTAGCGTAACTGAGCTCAGCCTGCATGCCCCCCCGTTACCCTGTACGGAGCCCAGGAACTTGAGGCTGGCCTAAGCAGATGTTCCAGAAAGGCATCTGGCTCCAGGGCAGCGATGACACAAGCAGGAGCATGTGTCAGGTCTTCCTTCAGCTCTGGAGACATCACAGGTCCAAGCAGCATCCCCGTTTTTAATTCCGGGGACGTCCCAACCCTGCAGCTCCTGGCGCAGACTGACAGAGCGCCCCGGAGGTTCTCAGGTCTCGAGCTCTCGCATTGATTGTGTGCGTTGCAAACATGGGGGTCAAAGGCCTCACAAACGGTCCCTGAGTCCCGTTCCCCGCCCCGGTCTAATCATTCTTCTGAAAGCTCAGCTCCCACTAAGTCCGACGCACACCCCCAGGCCACTCGCTAGAAGGCAAGCACTTACTTTCTAAGAACTCCATCTTGGCCTCCTCTGTGTTGATGCAGACGGCGTTGATGCCCTCCGTGGATGCCGTGCTTCGCTTCACGTGGTTCGTGGCCAGCGAGTGGAGAACGCTGGTCTTCCCTGCTCCGTCCAGGCCCAGCACCAAGATCTGTTTGCTCTGGGGTTTCCCCTGGAAGTAAGAAGGCAGCGCATGCTCACTGGTGCAGCATGAAGCTGCTGAGGAGGCTGTGCTGCAGGCCAGGCTGCAGGGAATCAGGCTGTGATGCATTAAGCATTTTGTGGGGCTAGCAGATAGAGAAGCAACGGCACCAATTGCGCTGTGTGGCCACTAGGTAAGAAAGCCAAACCCAAGTCTAACTCCAGCAATACGATGGCATTAGGGGCCTGTGCCTGCACTGGGAATAGAAAGGGTCAGATATCTCCAGACTAGGCCCTGTCCTGTAGTTCTACGCTGCGTAACCCCCGACACCAGCGGGACTCAACGCGTGTGAACCGACACCACCGGCTCGGAGGCCTCCCCTTTCCCAGCATGGCAGTCGCTGTGCGGCAGAGAGCTCCCTCCCCTGCAAGGCGAGTCGGACGCCCGAGGCCCCGACAGGTTTGCCAGCCCCCAGGCCCGGCGCATGCCCCTGGCTGCCCCCTCTCTTTGCAGGCAGCCTTGTAGCCAACATCACTGTGCTCTGCGTGGCAAGCGCCCAAGGGAGGTAGGCGGATGTACGGGCCTCCCGCGTACCGGCCAGCCAGGACTCGGCTGTTCCGGGATAGCCCCACCGCAGCTACTGGACTGTTGCTCACGACTTGGTTGCAGCAGCAAGAACAAAGGCACGTCCTGTGCGGGAGCCTGGGATTTATCTGCCCGGCGGCTGGTTTGTTTTACCAGCTCCGCAGAGCTGGACAGGGCTTTCGCTAGCTGCTTGCCCCGCGAAGGAGCAAAGCAGAGGAGAGCCAGCAGCATTAGGGGCTGCTGCAGAGCTGCGGACCCCCAGCCTGTGTCGTGCCTGACTCTCAAGGGGGGTCGCCCCCCGAGATGGGATGTGGGGGGACTATGACCCAGACGGTTACACTAGAGCTCTGTGGCAAGGGTACCAGGCGCCGGCCTGGATCAGAGCCCTGTGCAGCACCCCGGGCAACTGCTGCAGGGTATTTTATTAAGGGGAGGCCATACCCACCCCCACGTCTGCTCTACCGCTAGGGCCTTTGCTCAGCTGCTCCTCCGACTAGGACCCCCAAACCCACCCCCAGCAGCTCCCGGCTGAGCAGCCCCGTGCGGCTCATTGCTCCCCCGTGCATGGTGAGGGCAGGCAGAGCCCCGCCCCCCGGGGACCCCTCACCTCCTGCGCCGGCAGGGCCCCGGGCACCCAGCCGCTCCCCCCCTGCTGCGCCATGCGGCCGGTCCCGGAGAGCAGCCCAGAGAGGCAGCCTGGCCACCCTCCACCCGCTGCCGCAGCGCAGCCCTTGCTGGCCGGGAGGAGCAGCTGCAGGGGCTCCGCGCCACCCAGGGCCAGGCCCCGAACGTGCCAGGCGCACGGAGGCGCCCAGTGCCATAGGGGCCCCCGGTGCCCAGTCCCAGTGCCACAGGGGCCCCCGGTGCCCAGTCCCAGTGCCATAGGGGCCCCCGGTGCCCAGTCCCAGTGCCACAGGGGCCCCCGGTGCCCAGTCCCAGTGCCACAGGGGCCCCCGGTGCCCAGTCCCAGTGCCACGGGGGCCCCCGGTGCCCAGTCCCAGTGCCACAGGGGCCCCCGGTGCCCAGTCCCAGTGCCACAGCCGCGGGCTGGCTTCGGTCGGGCCCGCAGCGGGCGCTACAGATCCCACGGCGGTTCTGGTCGACGCAGGGGATGAGCCACATCAGTACTGCAGAGCTGGGCCCCATCTGTAGTGGGTCTTGGGGCCTGGGACTCCAGCTGGGTGGACTCTGGTTTTCACAATGCTAGACTGGCGCCCAGTGAAAGCTGGTTTGGTGCCGGCTCTGAGCTCTCTGAGCCACTCATACAGCCACCAGCTCCACATCCCTCAGAGCGGTCAGACCAATGGCCCATCTCGCCTAGTGTCCTGTCTGCCGACTTTTCTTCAGCCCTGGATTTCGGTCATTAGACCCTCTGTGCCCTTTCTACCCAGCCATCGCTGGCACTGCTCTGCTGCCAGCGTTGCTGTTTGCACCCCCAGCTGGCTTGCGGATGCCGCAGCAAATAGCACAGAAAAGAAGGGAAAATTCACACTGGCTCCCCCACAGACCATGACAATGATGCTTAGACCCACATCCCCCAAGGCATTTTACACCTAACTCCCATTGCTTCCCCACGGATGCGGATCTCAGCTCTTCATTCCCAGCTCTCAGGGGTTTTACACGGGAAGGGCGGACGCAGCCTTGGCCCTGCTCAGCACAGGCAAGAGAAACGAATGATGCACGGACGGTAACAGCTGGCCTGGCAAAGCGGAGTCTGACTCCCTGTGCACTGCCCTGCCCGCCTAGGGAGACCGGCTGTCCCACTATTATCAGGAGCCCCGGATATCTGGGGCTTTGTCTTACATAGGACCCTATTATCGCCCCCACCCCAAATTTTCCTACTTGCCACCTGCAACCTAACAACATTGATGTAAACGTGGAAAACAGGCCTGTATCAACCCTGATGGAGCTCGTGTGGATGCGCTCACTGCTCCAGCTCCAGCACGCAGGGTGGCTCACGGCCTGCCCCGTGCGCTTCGTCCAGGAGAGTCAGGACGGGGCAGGGCTCGCCCGCGACCCTGCGCCCAACAGGCCCTTGGCCGGTAAACCTGCAAGGGAGTGGGGGGCTGGAGAGAGAAGCTGGAGCTTGGCTGCTGAGGCAGAAAGGAGGGACTGGAAGGGCCCTGTCACCGGAGTGCGCATTCCCGGCCGGGGGACTTTGTCACCGGCCAGGGAGGGATCCCACAACCTCCCTCCTGCGCAGGCATGAGAAAGCGGGCGAGCGCCTCACCCCCACTGCCCTGCCTACCCACTAAGCTGATTAGCCGCGCGGCCAGGCGGCCTGCCTGCCGGATCCCAGCCTGCCCGGGGCTTGGCAAATGGACGTGGCAGATGATAATCCCGCAAGCACCGGCCGCCCATGGCACTGTTCGCGTGCAGCCCGCAGCGCTGGGGGGGGCGGGGGGGGCTCGCCCGCAGCTGAGCGAGGCAGGAGCAGGACGCGCAGCCCTGGGCGGTGGCAGCGGGCTCGGCCCTGCTCAATGCACCGGGCGGGGGCCCGGGGGTCTCGCAGCCGCGCCCGGGAAGGGGCCCGCGGGCAGCTCCGGGCCGCCCCTACCTGCTCCCGGGCCGCGGCTGCGCCCGCCCGCGGCTCCGCCCGGGCCCCGGGGCTCCGGGCCAGGCAGCGCCAGGCCACGTAGGCCCCGCCCGCCCCGAGCGCCAGCAGCGCCGCGCCCGCCAGCCCGGCCCGCCGCAGGCTGCTGCTGCCCATGGCGGCTCGGCTCGGCGCGGCTCGGCTCGGGGGCGGGCCCGGCTGCAGCGTGACCCCGCCCCGGGCGCTGGGGCTGCCGGAGCCGGGGCGGGGCGCGACTCCCGGCCCCCCGGTGTCCGCCTTTCCCGGGACCCCGCCTAAGCCCGCCGCCCCTGCTCACTCGAGCGCCCCGCTCTGTGCCCGGGGGAGGGAGCCGCGTTCAGCGCCCCCTCGAGTCTTTCCCGATCATGTCAACGGACGGAAATGGCCTTTTCCGGCCAATTATTTTAATACCCCCCCCCCCCCGGCCAAAAATCAGAGCAGCCCCGCTAAATGGGAAGAGCCCGGCCAGGAAGGAGACCGGGATCGCCGGCGGCAACAGTGTAACCGAGTTGTAACAGGCATCGCTCCGGGCTGATTAGCAGGGTTATTAGAAGCCAGGCACAAGAGCTGCTGAGTCGGCTCCACCCCACACTGAGGCGGCCTCGCCTGCAGTATGTGCCCAGCCCTGGACAGATGTGAACAAACCGACAATGTTCAGAGAGCAATAAACACGGTTCAAGGCTTAGAACAGCGGCTCCCCACTGGGTACTGGCACCCCTGGGGGGGGGCAGAGGTCTTTTCGGGGTACATCAAGTCCTCCAGCTTTCCACTGTTTTACCACAGGATACATACAAACCACCATGCATCTCTCTTCCATTGATAGATGGTGAATTTAAGCACTTTGTGCAAAACTTTTATAGAGCGAGAGCTTTATTTGGGAATTTGGCCCTGTTTGGGGCCACGTTCTTGGGTGCTGCCAGTGATGCTATAGCTGAGCCCTCCCAGAGCTGAGCTGGTTCAGCATCTGTGTTGCTCTGCTGGGGGGCTGTATTACCCCAACTCTGTGCCCCAGCTGGGGGAGACCAGGGCTTTCTAGCCCCGCAGGCCAGGCTGAGGGCAGGTAGTTGAACTCCATGGCATGACCAGCACCCCAGGTAACAATCCCAAGGGGAACGCTGTGATCCAACCCATCACACTACTACAGGCTATAAAATTAAATGCCATCATTTTAAAAACTATCAACATTACCTTTCAAGTTATTAATGTTACCTCTGATCAGACACCTGAATTTCCAGCTTTACACATTACTGGTGTTTTCCCATTTTCATTTATTTTGGCTTGGCACAGTGAAAATAAATTAGTTTTTCTTTCTGGTCCCATCTTTTAGCAAATCACTGCAATGCTTGGGCTGGTAATACCACAGGATAATAGCACACACAAAACATTTCTAATATTACACAGTACATTTAATTTTGGGCCTAGTTGCCATTTTATATACCGATGTATCTGCATCTGAGATAAAGGGTTTTTTCCCCATTTCAAAAATGCAGGAATTAGCCCCAAACTAGGGTCCAGTCTTTGTTTACACATATCAACATATTGTAACTTTACTCATATGGGCAATTCCACTGATTTCAGCAGCATTGCTCAGGTAGGTAACTAAACATGCACCAATGCTCGCAGGATCAACCCTTTAGCCTTCTTTCTTTCTAACCTTGGTCTGGCATTTGGTGTGGTCCTACGCACCAGTTTTGTACCTGTTTCTTTGACACCTGTTCAGTGCTACCCTTTCACGTGGTAGCAGATAAGCTGGTGTGCAGGTATCTAGCTCATTCCCATCAATGTGTTCCAGGGGAACAAACTGATGGGAAAAGAAGGGTGAACTGCAGTGTGGTTTCAGAGGTACCCTACAACGGAGGGGGGTAAATGTGAAATGGTGCCAGTTGCAGGACTTGCAATGTTCCCTGGTCAGTTACACGGGTTGAAAAGCCCTAGTCTGGCCAGGTGGCGGCATTCAGTTCACAGATGCTGCCTCTAGTGAGGAACTAGCAGCTCTGCAGAAGCAGAGAAGGCCACTGGGATGATGTAGCCTAGCCAGTGCTAATGGGGGGGGGGAAGGGAGGAGAGAGCGGAGAGGAGAAAAGAGCAGCGGCCCAGGCTGGGGCTTGCAGAGCAGTGCTTCCACATCGGTGGCTCTGCATCACAGACCCCAGGAAGCAAACCAGCTGGCAGGAGCCGGGTGGTGGCGTGTGCCTAGAGCCTTGCAGGGAGCTCTGGGAAGATACGGGTTCACCTGGCCGCTAGTGGGGCACACGCAGCTCTGGATAACGGCTCCTGCTTGCTGCTTGGGAAACGTTATAAAGAACACACTGGTGTCGCGTGAGAAAGGGGCTGCGAGAGGCTAACGCAAGAGCAATGACTCAGGTTACCGTTGGGGCGTGGTTACTGCTGGAACAAGCCAGAGATGGGGCATGGGCACTAAACAAAGAAAGTCCCTTTTACTAAAAACTGAGACAGTGGGGCTGCTGGGTGGATGGCAGCCCCAGCCCTGATGTTTGTCCAGCACCCAGACCCCTGCCTTGCAGCAGCTCAGCGCTCCAGGGGGCACATGCCCCGCTCAAAGGGCTAGTGCCACAGCGTGGGAGGTATTGGCCCTGCCAGTCCTGCTACCCCACCCTCCGGCACTGAGAATTGAATCCAAGATGACCAGGTGAAACCCCCCCGAGCGTTTCATTTTAATGCCATTTTCAACCTCTCGTCCCAGCATCCAAACGCTGCACTGGCCCTCAGGATGGAAAGCTGCTTTCGGAGGAGCTCTTGGAAACTGGCCTTGCGAAGCAGCCTGCTCACCACCTCACCACAGCAGCCAGCTCCCTGCAGGGTGCAGCCTGGCACCAGTGGCACCGTTGTCAGGACATGGTAACTCACAGTGCCACAGGAATCGTTCCAGCACAGATTTCAGTCTCTCCGGGGAGGTGGGGGTGTGTGAAGTTCACCGTGCCTGGTGAGATGGCAGTTCAGGAGTCCGTTGCCTGAAAGCACCGGAATCGCCCACTGGAAACAGTGGAGAACCCTGCACCCATCTAGGACAATGGGAGCTGCTAGGTGCTGAGCACGCTGGAAAGTCTGGCCCGGCCTTCTAGACAGATTTTCTAAAGTCAGGCTGGGCTTCAAGTTCAGAGCACTACACACAAGAATTTAAAGGGACACTTGTACAACCCATGGTCTTGTTTACTAGCCACACTGAGTGGAAGAGGGTTAAAACCAAGATTTAAAAAATAAAATAGCCTTTTCCTGGGTTATGCTGTTTGCTTTTCACACGTCTGGTCACTGGGATGATGAAACAGACGAGTCAGACTCAGGTTCTCAAGCTGTGCAGTTCATATAGCAGCAGGTCTCAACCACTATACCAGTGGGCCACATCTGTGGGTTTCTGTATTTTGTGGGGATGTGTCCCCCATTACATATCTTACCCGTATGGCCTTGAGTCTGCCACGTGGGCCAAAGCTGAGCGCTGGTTGGGCTGCAAGCAGCCTGCAAGTTGAGAAGCACTGCTGTAAAGGTGGGGAAGCAGATTCTGCAGGGCCCGGTTTGTTTCCACTGACAGCAATGCTTGGTTGTAAATTTCTCTAGCAGACTGTTTTCACAATGCTGCTAGTTGGTGCCAGACTTTGCCCCACTCCTCCTTACTAGTGGAATGTACAGTCAAGTTTAACACGCCTCAGTCCCAGCACAGCACAGCACAGCACAGCACAGCAATCTCTTCCCTCCCCAAGCTCCTTGCAACACTCTCCTTTGCAACATTCACCACAACAGAAGCAGGAGGCGTATGGGGGAGGTTGCCAGGGGATCACGTGCAAACGGACGCACAGTCCACTGTAAACTTCCACCCAAAAGCACGAAGCACCTACTTGCCTATTTCCTGCTACTGACTAGGAAGGTAAAATCCCATTTGAACAGTCAACGGGTTAAACATTATGTTTAAACAGGATCCCACCTGCCTCCCACCAGCTGAGGCAGCCCCATTCCGCAGGGCCACCCCCCAATGAGGTGGGCCTGGCTGGACTGGAGCAGCAGCTAACCAGTGTATATACACACCAGCCCTTTCTGAAAGGCTTCTTGCTCATGCTGAGTGCTTCTCACACCCTTGTTCAGCAACCCTACCGCACCAGGTCATTTCGGAGAGAGGCGCTTTGGACTCTGCTGTGCGATTAACATACATTTAAAAGGAGAAACATCTGTGATTGGAGGAGAAGGGAAAAGGGTCCCCCATCATGTTCTGGATCTGGCCATGACGGAGCCGGGAGCCAGTCAAGCCAGGACACACTGTTTCAGAAAGAGGGAAACCCTGCTCATGTTGGCAGAGTTGAAGTCAGCAGGTGCTGGGATTGCTTGGCAAAAACTGTCTTTATTTTTTGGTGTCTAAACTTCCAGTGACAGAGGAAAAGCTTCCCCCTCCCCTCCCCACTGCAGAGGAAACCAAGCCCAGGAGGGCCCTTTTCAAGACAGTGGGAAGGAAGCCGGGACTCTGCTGTGTCTCACTCTGACCTTTATTCTGTTCTCAGCACCTTAGGCAGGGAGCTGCGTCCCACACAAGGCCAGCTCGGCGGCTGCTCTCACCAGCCTCCTTTGCCTCCTTTCTTCTTCTTCTGCTGCTGCTTCTTCTTGGTTGCCGCAGCGCCAGCAGGCTTCTGGTGCCGGGGGGGAATCATGTTACTTGTGGCCGCCGAGGACAAGGCCGTGGTGCTGCCAGGCCGTGGGGAGGTAGGCGGGCTGCTTGCTGTCTTACTGGCATCCCTGCAGGGAGACAGGGAACACCGCCCACATTAGCAGCACAGTGGTATGGTGCCCGTTTTATACCCAGGAGCACCACACACAGCAGCTCCACCGTTCGGCTCCGCCCACGGGAGGGTTCAGAAAAGAGCGAGATAAATGCATGGAGCACAGGTCCAACACCAGCTGATAGCCAGGATGGGCAGGGACAGCATTCCTGGCCTCTGTCTGGCAGGGGAGGGATCCCGTGAGGATTCCCTGTCGTGTCCCTCCCTCCGGGGCACTCGGCACTGGCCACTGCGGGCAGACAGGACACTGGGCTGGATGGGCCTTTGGTCTGACCAGCCCGGCCGCTCTGATGTAATTCTACCTGTGTTGTCCCGTAGCTGCACCTGGAGAAGGAGGTTTTGCTTCCTGCCCTGAAGTGCTCCTCATTCAGCTGCAAGGAGCTGAGCTCGAGTGTCATGACAGAGGAAGTTTGCCAGCCTGAGCTTTGTGCAGCAGGGCCAGCGCCCCAGGGCTGGTGCCTGCCAGACGCACGCCACGCACACAATGTGCTCAGCCTAAGACCACGACCGAGACAGCCCCTGCCCTGGGGAGCTGGCAACTTACCGAGCAAAGCAAGCCGGCTCACCGCGCTGGGGAGAGCCCGAGGGGCCACCGGCTTCAGGGGGCCGCAGTGCGAGCAGCTGGAGGAGCGTTTGCTACCGGAGGGACGGTGGGATTACGAAGTCCCCCTCTCCACAAGCCCTACTCACAGCTCAGACGTGCCGGCTGTCGTTGCTCCCTGGGTGCCCTTCCCAATCTGATCCTTCTTTTTGCCCTTCTTCCTGCCACGGTAGTAGGAGCGCTCTCGCATCGGCAGCCACCGCTCAGGGTCCGGGGTCACCTTGGGATCGTAGTTCTTGGGCAGTTTCCCTGCAGAGCATTGGGCCGGAGAAAAAGGCCGGAGTGCGTGTCATTGGGGAGAAGCCCACACATCAGAACGAAGCTTGGCCAGGAGCGATGTGCCTGATGGCGCCAGGGCAGTTCTCGGGCTGTGAGATGCAGGGGCTCTGGGACTCTGACCGGGGACAGCGAGGTGCTAGCTCTCACGGGCCCAGGGGGACACTCGCAGGAAAGCAGGCCTTGGAAATCAGTGCAGTTCTGGTTTGCTTAAGGCCCGGTCCTGCGTGGTGCAAGGTGCCTGCAATTCCCACTGAAGCCAAAGGAAACAGGTGCTCAGGCCTGGACACTTCACATTAGATGTTGACCCCAGCAGCTGGGGTTGGAGACAGACTAGGCAGGTCACGGGCAGGCAGTGCAGTGAGCTGGGTGGGGCCAGGGAGGGTGTGATCAGCCCCCTGCCATCCCTTCACTAGAGGTGGGATCCCAAACCCACCCCCGCCAAGGGAACGAAGCACTGAGCATCGATGGGCCTTCGGTTCCTAACTCCTGTAGGCCTCCCCCCCAAAACACAGCCTGGGATTGTCACAGTCTTTGGGGTCCTCTGGCCGGGCGTTTAAAGACTGTTCTTGGGGATGCGGCAGCGCACAGGGGCGAGGGCCCAGATCACACGCACAACTTACCCTTCTTTTTCTTCTTCTTTTTCTTCACGTCCCCTTGCCTAGACGAGGGGGCAGAAACAAGACCCCAGTGACGCACTGTGAACAGAGCTGGGGGAAGGGAGGACTTGCTCTTTTTGCAAGTGAGGGGGCGGGGGAAAGGACACCAGCCGCAGGGAAACGGTTCTAATCTCGTTACTTCCCCGGCAGCCCAGTCTGTACGAGACCTGGAGGCACAGGCACCAAGGCCGTGGGGAAAATCGCATGGTGCTGAGCACCCAGTCAGCCCCCTATCCCCTCCCCCAGCACCTCATGCCCACCAGCAGACCTCTCCCCCTGCGCTCCCTCACCCCCATCAGCTGTTTCACAGCATTCGGGAGGCTTGTGGGGGAAAGGGGCAAGCCCGGGGAAGGGGAGTGGGGTGGAAAGAGGCAGGGCACGGATGGACTTTGGGGGCAGGGCCTAGGCCAAGCCCTCCCGAAAGTCAGTGCCTGTGCCTGGAGTCCTGCTCCCCGCTCAAGGTTCCACTCGGCAGCCCACCGGCCAGTGCCCGGGACGGCCAGCGTGCGGGAATGTCCCGCAGAGCACGGGGCCTCACTGTCAGGCGGCACCGCTCTGGCTCCAGCCCCTCTGCCTTGCTGACCCGCCCCACGGCGCCCCCCAGGAGCTGCCTGCAGACACCCAGGGGCAGGCTCCAGGAACAGGCCGCGGACGGGATGGTGGGTGCGAGATGCTCCTTACCCTTGCTCTTTCTGCTGGCTCTCGCCGGTCAGCTTCCCGCCTTTCTTCCGCACGTAGGTCGCCCCGGGGGAGTTCTCGAGCGCATCCACGTCGACTTTCAAAGACATCGAGTCCGACGAGGGCAAGTGTCTGCTGAGGCTGCGGGAGGCCAGCGCTCAGGAATGCAAACAGGTGTGCGGGAGGCTCAAACCCCACCTGTCCCAGAAACTCCAAGTGAACTACCAGTAGCGGAGGGGGCAAAGCCACGGGGGACCAGTCCCTTCCCTTCCCTGGGCCGTCTGCCCCATCTGTACAATGAGGCTGATGCCCAGACCGCCCTGTAAGCAGCTTTGGGAGCTCTGATGGGCAGAGGGTAAGAACCCACACCAAATGGTTTGGAGGGAAAGCGAAGCAGCTGCCGTGCGAACAGTGGGGTCAGACTGATCTGTTCACTTATTAACTACCTTCTCGGCCCGACGGGTTAGACACCCAAACCCTACTAGGAGTAGGTGGCAGCTGGGCACCCAGCTCGCTGAGGGGCATCTGACAAGCCCGCCCTTGCTGTGAAGTTGCACTATGACCCTTCCCGCTCCTCCCCGGGTCAGAGGGCCTCTGTCGTCCCCCCGGAAGGGTCCTGAAGCAGCTCAAAATTCCCGAACACTCCGGGCACGGTGAGGAAACCGTTCAGGGCACTGAAAGGACAGCAAGCCCCTCCCACCGCCACCACAACGGATACACCTTCGCCTTCTCGGGGTCGACGAGGGAATAGGCGGAGATGAGCTGGGCCAGCGTGTGAGTATCTTTGGGGTTTTGCCTTGAAGAGAAGAAGAGAGGAACACTTTGAAGTTCACCGCACAGGCTACAAACACCAGACAAGCCCAGGTCCAGCTAGCCACACGGCCCAGCTCCGGCCACCCCACGCAGAGCTTTCAGCAGGAGCGGATACGGGCCTTGCGATTCACACTCTCTCATGCAGGGCGTTTACCGCCTAACGCTGCCAGGCACTTTGACGTGTCTCTTCGGGGACCACGCAGCCAACCACCATGGAAACCTAGGGCCTGCTTCCATTCGTCTTACGCCAAATATTTGTCATTTGGGTCAAATTATTGTTTTCAAGGTAGCTCCTCTGAAAATCTTCTGCCCCTCTGACAACCGCACTGTGTCTGCTGCTTGCCACGATTAGCAAGGACAAGCTCATCTGGATATTGGCACAACAGGAGAGCGCTAGCCAGGCCTCAGAATGAGCTGCACCAAGGAGGGCCCGGGGTTTACGCATTTCAGATAGGGACTGGGGAAGTCCTGCCACAGAGACGGGCACTGGCTGGGGCAGGAGACATGGCATTGCCAGGAAAGCCCCGGCTCCTCTCAGGATCCAAGGTGTGAGCACCCGGGAGAGAGATGGAGAGCTGCTCCTGCCCAGCCCAGCCAGGCCTGCAGTAGCAGCGCTTCATCCCAGGGAGCACAGCTTTGAGCAGAGGCCTTGTTACAATGTCTAAAAGGAGGAGCCAGTGCCTCAGACGTCACTGAAACGCTACAGACATCTGGCTCCAGAACCCCATGGCAGGCCTCCCAGAACGGCTCAGGTGCAGGCGGAAAACAGGCTACCCCGCTCCTTCCGAACTCACTTCCACAGCTCCTCCAGGTCACTGATCGCTTCCTTCTTCCTCCCGTACTTCAGCTTGAAGTTGGCGGCCTCCCTTATCAGCGACAGGTGAACTGGAGACTTGGGCTGCAAGTCACAAGGTTCTTCAACTGAAGACGTGTTTGCAGCCTTTGGCAAGCCAGCCACGTGCCTGCACTGCTAGAGGCCAGCGCAGCCCGACGCACCGTGGGCCGGCCAGCACTTCCCACCCGAGTCGTGTGGTGCAGGCTGCACTCGGCGCCCCTCTGAAGTGCTCTCACTCAAGCGCTCCCTTCCCCCAAGGAAGTGCCCATCGCCACTGGCAGCACGGGACACAGAGCGACAGAAAGTGCCCCCGATGGCCCGCACACGCGCTAACCCAACAGGCCACTTCGCCCTGCAGCCTTGCCACTGGCCCCAAGGACAGGCCTGGCGCCAGCAGCATGTCAGGGCGGGAGACAGGGAGCAGCGCAGCAGGTGCAAGACAACTGCCTGTTGCCATGCCCCTCTCCCACTCGCGTGCGGGAGGAGCTGGTCTCCAGCGAGTCAGCAAGGGCCGAGCGTAGCTCAGCTCTCCAGTGCTGTCTGCCTGGCTCTACTTGCCTGGTTCTCCTGGTACCACTGGATCGCCTGCGTGAAGACCTCGATAGCGCTGTCAATGTCTTCTTCGTGGCTGTACATCGTCACCAAGGCAGACACCTGCAAGGCACCGTGACAGTCAGCGCGTGGCCCGGGGCTCTCCTGGGACTTGGTGTGTCAGTAAAAGAATCGCTGGAGACGAAGTGGAATGAGCGGCCCCAATGGAACGTTAGAAGCAGCAGCCGCTGCCCCGAGTCCCCCCAGTACAGCCAGGACGCTACTGCAATGGTCGAAAAGCCCCGCTCTGCCGTCGAACGCTTTCAATCAACGGAGGGGACAGGGGACGAGAGAACCACTCGACTAGGGAGGGCCAAGGCTCCCGGGCCGCGCTCAACGCCACGGTAGGCAGAGCGCTTGCTGCCGCTGGGCTTCTGGCGGGGGGAGCGGGAAGGTCTTGCGCCACTGGCTTCTCCTTGCTTCCCGCTGCTCACGGCCAGTGTCGGACGCCTTCCCAGCATTCCTTGCTGCAGCTGCCACGGGCTGGTACGGGAATGCTGTCGGAAGGGGGGCAGGCCCAACTGGGACCGGAAGGGCAGCTGTCCGTCTAACCGCCCGTCTGGGGACCCAGTGCAAGTCGGGACCACGGCTCTGGCTGGCCTTTGCCACAAGAGGGGAGCTAGCCAACGGTCCAACAGCTACTCGGAGCTGTAATGCTCACGCCCCGCTCGGCAAGCGCGTCAGGCGACCGAGACCAGCGCGGGGCAGCCAGGCCTGACGCTCAGCCCAGGGTAGCTCAGGAGACAACAACAGGGAAGCTGCGTGAAAACCACAGGGAGCTCTGGAGGATGGTACCCTGGGATGCCACTCACCATGCCTGGCTTATGCTTCAGCTCTTCTATGCTCCTCAAAATGATGCATGCTTTGGTGACGCTGCCTTGGAGACAGAAGGGAGAAGAATGCACTTTCACCCACGCAGCAATGCTCGCCTGCCCTCTGGTCTCCTCTGGTCCCCTTTCCTCACAGCGCCCGGGGGAATCCGCACACGCCAGCGAGCCGCCGCACTGCTCTGCCGGCAGGGCCCCTGCCCGCTCCTCCCCACTCTCGGGAAGACCCCACCAACTGCTGGGAGAAACGTCCGTCCCAGGAGCGCTGTTCTCAGCCTCGGCCTACACAGCCTTTGCAGCAGCCCAGCACCTATTGGGCTCCCACTGGGTCCCCAGCATGCTCAAGGCTGCTGCCTCTAAGGGAACAGGGCAGCAGGAGACAAGGACGGAAGAGACGTGTCTCACCCCACAGCCGTGGTGAAAAGAGAAGAGCTCCGCCTCGGTCAGGGCTCAGTCTGCCCCCCAAACACGGTGCCCGCGGCTAATGACAACCCCCTCCCCCGGTTACTCCTCTCAGACACCAGAGGGGCGGCTGCAGCCTGGTCCAAGAACGGCTCTGGCCAAACGCAGAGGAGAGCTGAGAGGAGCGCAGCGGTGGCCCCAGCCCCTGCAGTCTCACAGAAGGGCGGTGTCTGAGAAGGTATTTCTAACCGGCCCTGCCTGGAGCTGCCTGGCCCGGGCTCACAGCAACAGGCAGCCCCCCTCAGCCCTGGCCTTAGGCCAGTGACAAAGATCTGGGGGATACCTAGCAACAAAGCAGCATTTCCTAGCACAAACGGGCACTGGTACCTTGAGCGATTTTCAGCTGGGCCATCGTCAGCTTGATCTGTGCCGCGTTGGCAGGGCTCTGCTCCGAGAAGTCCTGAGAGCGAGAGACGCCAGGGCACGTCAGCATGGTCAAACAGAGCGTCAGCCTTGGCCTGGGCCCATTTCAAACCCAACTTCCGAAAGAAAAGCTCGCGGGGGCGACTGAACAGCCAGGGAGGGAGCCGTTCCCGTGGCACCGCTCCATACAGAGCACCCAGCTGCTTCCAGGGACCGTTGCTCCTCCCACAGCACCATCCCCATCCACCCAAGCCAGGCCCAGCGGCCGTCTAGGGAGGCAGCTGGCCAGCGCAGCATGCCAGGTGACCCCACCACGGCCCAGGCCTTGTTCACGAGGAACCTGGCCCCGTTTCAGGAGAACAGGTGGAGTGCCATGCAAACACAGCGCCCGTTTAAGAGCAGTTCATTGCAGGCGAGCCGTCACTCAGGAACAGGGCACTCTGAAACCAGAGGTGCCCGCAGGCTCTGGCCCCGTTTCAGGAGAACAGGTGGAGTGCCATGCAAACACAGCGCCCGTTTAAGAGCAGTTCATTGCAGGCGAGCAGTCACTTAGGAACAGGGCACTCTGAAACCAGAGGTGCCCGCAGGCTCTGGCCCCGTTTCAGGAGAACAGGTGGAGTGCCATGCAAACACAGCGTCCGTTTAAGAGCAGTTCATTGCAGGCGAGCAGTCACTTAGGAACAGGGCACTCTGAAACCAGAGGTGCCCGCAGGCTCTGGCCCCGTTTCAGGAGAACAGGTGAAGTGCCATGCAAACACAGCGCCCGTTTAAGAGCAGTTCATTGCAGGCGAGCAGTCACTCAGGAACAGGGCACTCTGAAACCAGAGGTGCCCGCAGGCTCTGGCCCCGTTTCAGGAGAACAGGTGAAGTGCCATGCAAACACAGCGCCCGTTTAAGAGCAGTTCATTGCAGGCGAGCAGTCACTCAGGAACAGGGCACTCTGAAACCAGAGGTGCCCGCAGGCTCTGGCCCCAGTTTGTGCATGCAGAGAAGGGCTGGCAAAGGGCGTGGACTCCACCCTTTGGGATGAGAGGCCAGGAGAAGCGAAGTCAGCATGGTCAAACTGGAGGAGCACAGCCCCAGGGTCCAGCACCCACCAGGTCCCTCTGCGGAGGAAAGCAGGCCTGGCACCACCCCCATAGCGAAGGGGTCATTGTCACGTGGGGCTCGCCTATCACAGACAAAGCCAACCCTTCACCATCAGGGCGTGGGCGCCCGGCCGGGAGGTCACTGCATTCTCACTGGAAGCCAGTCACTCAACGCAGTGGCCACTGCCCATGGCAGAGCTCGCACCCTTTGGGCAGCCCCAGTGCTCCTTGCACCGAGGGACTGCCCTCCCCTCCCCTCTCCTGGCCAGCAGGGCAGTCACCCACCTGCAGGAGCTCTATTGCCTTCGCGTGCTGCTTCTCTCGGCAGAGCTGGGCAGCCTGGACCAGCACAGGCAGCAGGTGCTCAGGGTTCTGGGACTGCAAACTCGCTGACAGCTTGCGGCACTGATCGGCCTGAGGGACACAAGGGGACATTCGCCTCGGCATCAGTGGGCAGCTACTGACGCTGTGCAAGCCCCCAGAGAGCGGGGCCGCCCGATTCCGAGGCACCGATCGTCCGGCAGGAGGCTCAGGGGGCCCCAGCCGAGCTCGGGGCATGGCGGAGGCTGTGCCAACAGGTGAACGGTCACTGGCCCCTGGATATTCCAATGCAGGACTCCCAAAGGCAGGGCCTTTGCCATCGCGCTGCCCTCTGCTTCACTCCTCAGCCAGACGCCTGCACAGCTCTCCACCTGCGCTGGCCCGTCTCCTCACTGCCCTCCTCCTGCCTAGACACTTAGACCGCATGCAGCCTGGGGACAGTCTGTCGTGGGCTCCCAGTGCGTGGCTCAAACAGCATCAGAGCCTGTGGGCGCTACTGCAGTTAGAAATACACTGGCTGGGAAGAGACTCTCCAAGCGAGGCGCTGCGCAAGCCGCTACCTGGGAATTCTTCGCCACGGTTCTCCCTTGTTCCCCCCAGAATGCCTGTGCGGGACAGAAGGAGCTAGACCCACGTGTGCCGCTGGGAGAAGGGGAAACAAAAGGGGAACCATGTGAAAATGCCCAGCACGCCCCTTCCGCCAGATTCTATAACAGACACGGGACAAATCTCGGTTTCTACGCACATGCAGCTCTAGGCAATGGCATTTCTTTCTTGCCAGAGTGCCTCAATCTCTCACCGCAGGGCCCCTGAAAGCTGTCTTCAGCAGCCGGCGTGAACCCCCATGAAAGGCCTGCTCAGCTTCCTAGACCAGAGACCTGACTGTGTTCTTGTCAGTTACACTTCTCTAAAGCTCTGAGCTCATGGACCCAATCAATACTGGTACCACATCTGTAGTCCCGGGTTTGTGTTTTGGCAATGGGGGCCTTATTAACAAGAACAGCCATTGAAGTATTTCCTCATGTAGAGCAACACACAATTTCTTCTCAACCGTATATCCCCAGTCAATGCTAAGTTAACGAGTACTACATTTACCAGGACAGCATGCAGCAAACCAAGGACCACTCTACCTGATTGGTGTACATAGCCAGTAAAGCTTTGTTAAATTCGATGGCCTGCAGCTGTTTCTTGGAGAGTTTGTGCTCCACACCTTCTGCATTGGTCAATTTCACCTTTTTCTTTGAGTCAAAAACATTTTGGTCCTGGTGAAAGCAAAAACGAGATGAAGCCAAGTTACACTATCTCCTTTAAATGGTGATCTCTATCTTGATCCCCCAACTGACTGTGCTAGTACAAAATCCCACCCCCCACCACACTCAGATCGTGCCGTGAACACCCACGGGCACGTGTTTCCTCCCTGTTTGCCAGCACTGGGCAGCACAAAGAACACAAGACGAGGCAATGATGAATGGGGACTCCAGGTATTTCTTTCTTGCCAGAATGCCTCAGAATCTCTCTCTACAGGGCACCCTAAAAGCTGTCTTCTGCAGTCAGTGTGAAATCCCATGAAGTGCCTGAAACAGATAGGTCACTGTGGTCTAGAAACCAGACAGTACCAAGATCCATACCATCTTTTGGGAGGCATAGCTCATTTTAGAGAGAATTACACTTATTTTTCCCATCTGGCTTATGCATACCACTTTATATTACTTATATATGGGCAACTTTTGCATGTTTTTAACTGCAGAATTTCAACAAAGAGCAGAATGATTTACTGGCAACTCTGACCTGTCAAGCAAACATTTAAAAAATGACAGTAGAATGAGACTACATGAGAAACGACTCCTACATTATGCTATTTGTATAGTTTTCGCATACACAAATACTATTGTGTAAATACTATGTACTTGATGTAAGTTTCACTGTAGTGAGCCATCAGGTTTTGAAGACAGCACAAAAACCTCATGTTCTCAATGTAACTAATAGTTTGCATGATGCATTGTAGAAGTTACTGAATCCCAAACACAGCACACTTAAACCCCGAATCTTCCCATTCCCCCAACTCCCTCAATTCTGTACCTGAAAAAAATTCTCACACACCCTTAATCTAGAAGCTTCAGTCTTCTAAGACCCGGATCCTGCAAATTTCTAGGCACATATGTAACTACAGACATGCAAGCAGTGTGACTGGCTCCCATGGAACTCATGTGCGTGAATTTATCTACGTACAGGATTATTTTTGCAATCTGTATTTGTAGGGTTGGAGTCTCTCAGGATAAAAATACAATGGAAATACCAAAATAACAGGACAAACAGCAACACTGTAAATAGAACTTCCCTGCTAGAGAGCTTCTTCCACTTGAAAGCAAGTACTTATTTCCACTTGCAATCCTTCTGCACGCAGACCTGACCCACCCCCGTCAATGGGAGCTCTGCATGCAGTGAGTTCAGCGTTCATTCTGATTTCTCTCTCAAGCATTCTTGCAAAGAACAAGCAATTCTATACCTTGTTAATAGTAATGATGTTATTTGCAATTACAGCAAGCAATCCCACGTCTGTCGGCCTGCAGAGGAAAAATGAGAATTAAATATACAGCTATTAGACAGCAGCCGTGTCCCGTCAGGAAGGGTGAGAGCTTGTTTTAATGAAGCACTTACTTTAGTTTGATTATTTGATTGTAAAGCTGGAGCGCATCCTCTGTACGCCCCTGCAGCTGCATGATATAGGCCATCTGACCATGAATGATGGCCAGCTCAGCCTCAATGTCTTCCTCCGTCACATCCTGAAGGAAAACCACGACAGAATGAAGCCCCCCTCTTCCTGGGCTCCCTGGCTTCTGCGCTTGGCACTTTTTCAGTCTCTCCCAGGCAAAACCCTTAGTCATAATCCACTGCCAGAAGGCCAATCTTCAAAAGGCAGCCAAGCCATGACACGATTAAATGCATTCGCACCTTAAGCCACAAAATAGGAGCCAAAGGCCAAGCTACTCTTAACAATGGAAATTATCCTTTCGACCCACGTGCGAGCAAATCGCTTTCACCTTACAGACATGCCAAAGTGTGAGGCATGAATTGTGGGCCTCATTCACCACAGCCTCCACACGTCTGCAGTAGGCATACCTCCCCCTCCCTCTGAGGCAGCAGGAGCATACCCCCATTGCACTGATGTAAGGGAGTGCTATGTGGGCAAGGCCAGAGACAGTCTGGCCCCAAAAATGTACATTTCAGCAACAGGCAGGAACAACTTGCACCTCGGGATTGGAATCGGGAACATCAATGCAGGCAGACTGGAGACTACTGCTGGACATGATATTGTCTAACAATTTAACAAGCAATCACATGGCTAATTCCCGGGGCACCGCTCTGAAATGCATCAGTGTAAAATGCACCTTATGCGGAGTAACAGCAACAACTTACAGTGTCTTCCGAAAGCGACTGGCGACACAGATCTAGAGAAAATAATGTGAAACATTTAGAAAGGATCAATTCTTACCCACAGGAAGGCAGAGAACAGGACGATGGTAAGAATGTTTGTTTATATCAGGGTGGGCAACCTTTTCTTATCAGGGGCCACTGGCCCACAGAAAAATCAGTTGGGGGGAGGGAGGGGCTGCACACAAATAAAAAGCAAAACGAAAACAGAAAGCAAACATCCTGCTCTCATGTAAGAAGCAAAAAATACCCCAAAACCCCTCACTCACACTCAACTCGGGGTACTGGGGCGTGCCCAGTTCCGGCCGACCAGCGCTCACACTGCAGCCCTACAGGGTAGCCGAGGCTTGGCGCTTCCAGCCCATGGTGCAGAGACTTGCCATAGGCCAGATCAAATTAAACAGGGAGCTGGAAGTTCTCCACCCCTGGTTTATATTGCGTGTCCATTGTGGACTCTAAACGGGTCTACAAAATTTCACGGGCACATTTTAAGGCAAGTAAGTTTTTCACTTGTTTCTCTCCTTCCCCTGTTCATTTTCTTTAAAAGTAGTCTATCTTTCGTGAACTAGCTCTCACCACTATAACTCCGTGTCACCCACGTGACCTCACCAGACTTAAAAGACTGATGTACACTCAAAGAGCAGCTGCAGTTGACTTTTAAAACTTTTGCTACCATGAAGAGATTGCAGTACTGGCACAATCATAAGCACTTACCAAAAGCACTCAGGAATTAACTATCAAGCGGGAAGAAAGACTGAGATGTTCTATACAGTTTGCTACTGTAAAATGATGGCCAAACAATAAACGATATGTATCTGGAAAGCAGGAAGAGGGCTACAGATTGAAATGCTAAGCCCTTGCAGATAAGAAAACAATTTGATCCACGATAGCTAAAAAGAAGTGACATAACAAAAGTGACTTAAGAAATGTTAAGTGTTATGAAGTCCCAACCCCTCTTGGCGAATACACTAAGGAAACTAACAGAAGAGCCCTACAGTTGTCCAATCCCATTTTTAATCTGGAATCAAATCCTTGTTCTCTCTCTGTATTTACAAAGAATGAGTGATACACATCTTTATAACAGCCCATGTTGTTACCTTCTGCTTTCTGTAGGTTCTTCATTGCCTCAGTCAGCCTGCCTTGCCCAATCAATGCACATGCAGAATTATAACACAGCTCATAGGAGCCTTCTTGGAGGCCCAGATCTTCCTAATAGAGAGAGAGGATCAGGTTAAATGCTTGAAAGGCAAATTTACTACCTACTTTATCCAGCCTAATTTTGGATCAGAAGCTAATCAGATTTGTTTAAAGATACTTTTACAGGATTACTCCAGGCAAAAGCCATAGCTTTGGGCAAACATGCCAACTTCTTAGATTAATATACAACAGAAGATTCACTAGGAAATGCACGTGAAGGTGATTTTGAGAGGCTATGTGCTGTCAAAAAAGCCATGGCATGAATGGTCTTCCCCTTATGCTGCAAGACAAAGCCAAGGGGGAATCTGCAATGGAGATATCCAACTTCTTGCTGCAGAACAGTCCAGCTCTTAGGAATTAGAAAAATAACCGGATTAGATCTCAGGAGAACTATCCATGCTGCTTAAGCAGAGAATTGGCAGGAACTGCATCCCTGGAGAACTTCAAAGACAAGTTACAGCTTTAAATATTTTAAAACACACGTAATGTGCCTAACCATTGAGCATTACACTCACAATGGATCTTCCCAGTCACTAGTGCACATTAGCAATGTTCTGCTGGATGGAAGCAGAGGCGCTCACAGCCATTCACGTTCAGTGGATCTGGCTGGTGTGCACTGTCTTGGACACTCACTGTCGATGACCAGATTGCACAAGGCTATAACATGTGCATGAGCGCTGTGTTGTGCATCGGACAGTGCCAACTGCAAAAGGCACTTCTGTTCATTTAAATTAAATTATACCTGAAATGCCAGGGCATCCAATAGAAGAGTGACAGGGTAAGCAGGGTGACAGACAACTTATTAGCATTAGGAGAACCTTGGAAGTACGGCACGCACTGGGGCACTAGGGGAGAGGTCACTCCGGATGCACTCCTGTTGGATAGGAGGCCTCCAGTTTGGACACGTGATTGCCAGCTGAGGTCACATGGGCTACTTTCTGGGTTTTAGCCAAGCAAACTATGGAAGACCAGTGCTAATAGCCACAAGCAGAGGGAGAAATGCTGCCTGCTAGTACTTTATAAAATAATTACATCTCCAGAACACAGCCTCACTCCACACAGCTATGGGGTAGGGAGACATTACTCTTTTCTGTGTGTATTAGCCAAGTTCTCCTATTTTCTCTTTACGATTTAGCTTCTCCAATGTCTCCTTCCCATCCCTCCCATCCACGAGCCATGCGATTCATCTTCAGAAGTGTTCTTAGAGGGCAAGGTTCAGCAGAGCGTGAAGGGGGAACACGCAAACACACTCACTGGCTCCACTTTCTCCCATGTGCTCTGTGCTGCAACCACTGCAGAAAGATTGGTTTTCCTTTCTTCCTCATAGTCATCTTGGGAGTTCCGGATGAGATCCCGATACACGGCTAAGCAGTCGTCAAAGCGCTCCAACCTGTACAACTGGAAAGGGAGACACTGCCCTGCACACCGGCCTCCACAGCTAGACACACCTAAACAAGTGCTGTAAAGTCTACTGCAGAATTTACTCTGAACAGAGTCGATTTTGGTCTCTGCCAGCCTCTTCACTACAAGCTTCAGCACCTCTCAAGAAACCAGATTAAATAACCTTCTTTCAAAAACTATTTACAGCAAGCAACTGTTCCTTCCACATGTTGGGACTATTCTCATCAACTGAAAACAAGGGAAGGAAGAAAAGCTTTTTCTCTTCCTCTTTTCCATCCTGGTGCTCCAAGCCTAGCTCAAGTTATGCCACTTCCCACACAGCTGCTCCTGATGTTAAGCAACTGTATGCATGAAGCACCTGCAGGACTAGATCCTATGAAGAGCTGACCTGGCTCACAGAGCAGAAAGGTAATCACTCTCCTTGGGACCTGCCCACTTCCTTAGCTGATGGAAACCCATCGCTTTGTGCTACCCCGGGGGAGAAGGAAGATGACCAGTTATATGGCTGCACAGGCACATTCTGGTTAAGTAGCTTCCAGCAAACTACCCTGATTTCTGGAACAGAGGAATGTGATTCAGTAGACAATGAAATACAGGCAGTCCCCGGGTGACATGGATCCGGCTTAAATCGGATCCCTACTTACAAACGGGGTGAGGCAACCCTGCACTAGCTGCTTCCCCCCAGCAGACCAGGGAGACGCGAAGCTAATGCCGCCCCCAGCAGACCAGGGAGACGCGAAGCGGCTTTTCTCAGCAGACACCTCAACTTGAGAATAAAGGACTGAGGGAAGTGAGGTGTGGGAGAATAAAACTGAGCTCTGGAGAAATGTTTGGCTAGAGTTTCCCCTACAATATGTACCAGTTCCGACTTACATACAAATTCTACTTAAGAACAAACCTACAGTCCCTATCTTGCATGTAACCCAGGGACTGCCTGTAGAGGGAAGTGGGGGGCCAACAGAGAAAGGATGGAGCTACCTGCCCGAGCTGGTAGCTTGGAAGACCCCAGCTAACTAGAAGAGAGGGTGAAATCTTAAGTCCCTCTGAAGTCAATGGGAGTTTTGTCTGATTTCAGTGAGTTTCTGCCAAGAACATAACAGGGTATTTTTAAGTCACAGCTGAGCATTAGAAAAGTTTGTGTCCGATTTTTTTCCAACTCACAAAGCAGAGGGCTCATGAATGACAGAGTTCCCAAAGCGGTACTTACCACTTGTCCGTACAGCTCCTTCAGTTTGTCTGTCTGCTGGCTGGCACACTGAATGGTCTTCAGCGCACTTTCAATTCTGTTCAACCTGTACTCACAGTATGCCTTCTCAAAGGTGATGGAGTCACTGAGAAAACAAGGCAGAGACTGAGGGTGGGAGCACAACTACAGCACTCCTCTTACAACATCTGTCTCCTAGGAGAGCCATGACCCCTTATTTAAGCATCCATAATTACTCTTACAAGATCACTATATTAGAAGAGTTGGCACCAGGTATTGAAGTATCTACTGAGCACTAACAATGCCTAAAACAGGTTTTCTTAGCCAGGAGGGAATGCACAAGCCCTATTCCAAAGAAGAATCGAAATTAGCCAGAACAGTTCATACTCATAAGTACCCATAACCACTACAATATGGCATTGAAATCTCATAGATGTGCAGACTGTTTATTTTTTGTAACACTTTTCTAAGGCAGACCAATGAAAAGCTTCACTGAATAATCAATGAAGGAAGAGAGGACTGGTCGCTGCTGCATACAGAAAGGTATATCACTGCAACCTAAAGCTATAAGCAGAGCAAATGTGATGACATGCAATCTCTCCTTAAACATAAAACACCACATCTGATGCTGAGCAATAAGTGCTGTCAAGAAACACCATGATTACAAGGGAAAACTAATGGCAAAACTATTAGGTTGAATCAGACTTTAAAAAGCTCTAATGACACCAGCAAGCCATAATATACACAGCATGGGTAGTTTTTATTTAAAAGGAGTCCAGTGTGTATTTCTCCAAGGGAATTATTGATCAGACTGAGTGAAAGCAAAAAGAAGGGACCAACAACTTACTGTGACTAACAAAGATGCTGTGAGAGAGGTTTGTCCGTGTTCACATTTTATTTAAATGTTTTCTGCACTCAACATTTCTGGGGGAATACAAGGATGGAATAGTAATAAAAAAAGATTAAAACATGATCCTGGTCACGATAGCCCAAAAGTTACTCAGAACAGATGCATAAAGTGTGATGAGAACTTTCTTTGCTTTGGAGAATACACAATTTAGTGGTTGGGCAAAACCCTGCTGTATATGGAAAAAGCTAGAGTTTCGTAAGAATGGCCATACTGGGTCAGACTCCTGGTCCAACTAGCCCAGTAACCCATCTCCAACAGTGAGCAGAGCTCCAATGGGAGTGTACGGAAATGGAGAGAAATACACCTGTCTTCCACTCCCAGCTTCTATGCAGCGTACTTGAGCCATGCCAGTCCCAAGATAGCTAGCTACCTAATAACCTGGAATCAACAACTACAATTACGCTCATGAAACAATGGAAGATATTGAAGTTAGTCCCCTGAATTACAAACTCATCATGAAAAACAAGAAACTTAACAGCAACATCTACTTCCCAAACAAACACAAGAAACAAAACATCATCCCCAAGGGTCTCATCATCTATATCCTCTGACCAATGCATACATCTCTACTCCTGACTTCTGGCCGTCAGAAGTTCAGGGTTACCTTGAGCATGGAGCTGCATCCCTAACCATCTTGGCTAATGGCCACTGTAGACCCACCCTCCATAAACGTATCTATTTTTAATCCAGCTATAATTTTGGCCATCACAACATCAATAGTAAAAAAGTGTGAGAAAGGGTGAATGACTCTTCTCTTTTCCCTTTCCCACACCATTCATGAGCTTTTGGACCTCTAGCATATCCCCACTTGCTCATCTCTTTTCTAAGCGGAACAGCCCTAATATTTGTAGTCTCTCCTCATATGGAAGCCATGCCCTGGATCATCTTTGTTGTCTCTCTCTGAACCGTTTCCAGTTCCACTATGTCCTTTTTGAGCTGGAGTGCCCAAGCCTGGACACAGTGTTGAAGGTGTCGGTGCACCATGGATTTACACAGTGGCGTTAGGAAGTTCGGTATCTTATTTCTTTACCCCTTTCATAATAATTCCTAACATACTGCTAATCTTTTCCACCACTGTTGCACATTTAGCTTCAGTTCTCAGAGAACCATGCACAATGATTCCGAGAGCTCTTTCATGAATGAGAACCATTCAGTTGGATGATTTTTGTCATTCGGATTTTTTTCCAATGTGCATTACTTGCATTTGCATCAATGAATTTCTTCTGCCATTCTGATGCCCTGTCACCCAATTCTGTGAGATCCCTTTGTAGCTCTTCGCTGTCTGTTTTAGACATAACTCTCTTGAATTATTTTGTTTCACCTGCAAATTTCGCTACCTCACTCATCACCCTTTACCAGCTCATTAACAAATATGCTGAACAGCACACGTCCCAGTACAGTTTCTTGGGCAACCCTGCTGTTCACTTCTCTCCATTGTGAAGGCTGACCATTTATTCCTACCCTTTGTTTTCTACCTTAACCAATTATGGATCCATGAAAGGACCGTTCCTTTTATCCAGTGGCAGATACTTTACTTTAGAGCTTTTGGTGTGAACCCTTGTCAAAGGCTTTCTGAAATTCTAAGTACACAATGCTTGCTAACACCAAAGAATTCTAACAGACTGGTGAGGCACAGCTTCCCTCTACAAGAGCCATGTTGACTCCTGTGACGTAGTGGGGGTACCTGGCTGGTGTCTATGCTGCTGGCTCTGGGGTAACCCCCACTGGCTGCCGTGGGTACCACGACCCAGCAAAACAGGATGAGTCACTATGCAAAGGGATCTCTCAACCAGTATGGCCAGACACCCCCCATGGAGAGGAACAAAGGAAGGTGGAATGCTGCCCTGGCTGGGGGGCAGGGCTGGAAGAGTGTTGGTTAGTTGCTGTCTGGGAGCATGAAGGAGACAGCCTAGGGAAAGGGGCTGGAGTTTAGGGGCCCAGTCTCCCCCATCTCAAGGGGGCCTGAGGCATCCTAGCCCAGCTCTGTGACCAGATTACATCTGTGCTGTGCTGTATCCTGGAGAGGCAATAAACTTCCTCTATTCCACCGGCTGGTGCAGTCTGTTTGTGCCATTTCGGGGTGCAGGAGACCCCCAACGCGCCGTCACAACTCCTCCCCAACAAACTGTGTTCATCTGTATGTCTGACAATTCTGTTCTTTCCTGCAGTTTCTACCAATCTGTCCAGTACTGAAATTAGGCTCACCATGCTGTAATACACCTCTGGAGCCCACAGATCAGTGTTACATGAGCTATCACCTAATCAGAGGTTTGTTTCAGCAGTAGGTTATAACAGTAGTTGCAATCTCATAGCTGAGTTCCTTCATCTGGACTTGGTGACTTATTACCATTTAATTTATCAATTTAAACAATTTGCTTAAAACCTCTTCTACTGACACATGAATACAGATAGAACTTCAGATGTATTGATTTTATTGCCCCAAAACAGCAGTTCTGATGTACTCATGGTAGGATTAAATTAAGAACTGCCTCTCTGCTTCTGGGTTCCAGGACTAGCTGCTCTAAGTAGCAGTAGTTCATGGAGTCTAGGCATTACGCCTCTGCAACAGGTCATTTCCCATGACCTTCTCCAACTCTTACAAGCACCTATGTATATTTACGCAAGCTTATTGAAAGCTGCTTTCCACAGCCTCATCTATTGACAGGCACGCTAGTTCATCAATCTCAGAGTTTAGGTTCCTTGCATTTGTATACAGCACTTGCATGCTTTGCCAACATTCAATTCAACATTCAAAAGTTATTTATTAGTTCCCATAATAAAAGAACTAGAGGACACCAAATAAAATTAATGGGTAGCAGGTTTAAAACTTATAAAAGAAAGTTCTTCTTCACACAGCGTGTAGTCAACCTGTGGAACTCCTTGCCAGAGGAGGTTGTGAAGGCTAGGACTATAACAGAGTTTAAAGAGAAGCTAGATAATTTCATGGAGGTTAGGTCCATAAAAGGCTGTTAGCCAGGGGATAGAAATGGTGTCCCTGGCCTCTGTTTGTCAGAGGCTGGAGAGGGATGGCAGGAGACAAATGGCTTGATCATTGTCTTCGGTCCACCCCCTCTGGGGCACCTGGTGCTGGCCACTGTCAGCAGACAGGCTACTGGGCTAGATGGACCTTTGGTCTGACCCAGTACGGCCGTTCTTATGTTATGTTCTTAATTGTTTGCATGCATGTGCTGTTTTTAAATGGGATTCTATTTCATTTGACTGTTCCTCACTATACTTTATGAATTTCTTACATATCCGCTTCTCCCTCATCACCCAGCAGGCATGTTTCTGCCCAAATCATGTGCTCCTCTGCACCTGTTGGTTTTCCCTTAGCTCTGAGTTCAAAAATCCTCTCCAGCCCTATTGTAATTCACGTGCCAGAAGTCTGGTTCTACTTAGGTAGGTGGAATCCACCCTCTCGAATAGGCCACTCCTTCCCAAAAGGTTCCCAGTTTCTAATAAACCTAAACCCCTCCTCCCTACACCTTTGTCTCGTGTGCACATTGAGACCCTGCAGTTCTGCTTGTCTTCCTGACTATGCACATGAAACTGGAACCATTTCAGAGGACGCCACCATAGAGACCCTGGACTTTAATATCTTACCTAGCAGCCTAAATTTGGCTTCCAGGACCTCTTTCTACCTTTCGCTATGTCTTTGGCACCAACATGTACCACAACCACCGCTCCTTCTCAGCACTACATAGAAGGCTATATACATGTCTCATGCAATCCACTACCCTCACACCTGACAGGTATTTTGCCATGACTTTCTCTCAGTCCTCACAAGCACGTGTATATTTATGCAAGCTTATCAAAAGCTGCTTTGCTATGGAAGTTATGAGTGTTCAAAGAGGTAAGAAATTAAGCGACAACCTAGCCTATGGTTTTACGTTCGTATTAGTGTTTATAAATAAGGGCTATGACAACTTACTTTGAGAGTATTGCTACAACACCAACACTGTCTGTTCTACATCCTTTCCCTTCATGCATACGACTTGCTTCCCCAGAGGGAAGTGATGCTGACAGTACATACTGTCAGCAAAATTAATGTGAGTTCCTATACAGCAGTTTTCATCTTAAGCCACAGCACAGACAGCAGGGCACAAACACCTTTGTGAGGCAGGAAGATGGATAGGTAACATTTATCACTGCCATTTCACTGATGGGAAAATGCAGCTAAGGAGAGCCATGAGCCCAAGTTTTGGGAACACTCATGCACCTTCTGAACTTTATTGGCATGAGCAGTTCCATTGCCTTGAGCAGGAGCGCTTATGAGAGGAAGGGCAGGTCTACACTACAATCTTCCCTCGACCTGTGTTAGGTTGCGTTACTGCCACCACAACACAGCAGTGGGTGATGTCCCACCTCTTGTCGGTGACGTGTGTCACCAGGAGCACTTCCACCCAATTGTGAAGGACAGTGTCAAGGGCTGATGGCTCAGGCACTCATCTCCACTCAGCTGCCCACTGGAAGCCCCGATGCCCCCCCAGTGATTCTCACCTCCATGCTCCCAGTCATATGTTGACTCTGGATAGGGGGGAGGGGGGGAATAGCAGGGTTCCCAAAGGGAAACTGGGAGCCCAGGCTGCAGCCCAGCTTGGTACAGACCTGGCAGCAGCCACACGGGGAAGCCAGGAGCTAGCTTTATCATTTCACAGCTCTGCTGGATGACAGCCAACAGCACCACCTCTGCACAGCTGCCACGTCACCCTAGCTACACTGAGAAGTCCTACACCTCATGTGGAGGAGGAGGAGTTATGTTAGTGTAGTAGGGCACTTACATCAGTGGGAGCAAGGCTGTACTGTGTGCAGTGACAGGGTCAGCTTGGCATAAGCTGCCTTACACTGACCCATGCAGACCAAGCCTAAAGTGAAGCATGCAAAACAGGGAAATCTGTAGCAAAGTCACTGTCTACCAGCACCATCCTCCTATCTAGGATACAGTAAAACTCCGGTGGTCCAGCATCCAGTGGTCTGGCATGCTTCATGGTCCAGCACCAGCTGCAACCCGGAAGTGCTCCGGCAGCTGGGTCAAGTTGTTAGTCAATTACACTAACTGTGGCTGGATCTGCAGGCAACAGACTTGCAATTTATCTTTGCTCTGTTGCCTCTGGGGGGCAGGAGAGGAAGGAGAGAGGGAGGAGGAGGGGACAGAGGTCAGCGGGGGCAGGGGCACTGAACTCTGTCATGTTGCAGGGAGGTGGAGAGGGGGCAAGAGACAAGCAGCTGCTTCAGGAAGTTTTAGTCAATTACACTGCCCCAGGCTGGATCCACAGTCCACAGGCTCTCAATCTACCTTTTCTCTCTACTGCTTGGGGTAGGGGGTCAGCGGGTGGGGGGGTGCCGAACCCTCCCTCCTGTTGCAGGGAGGCAAAGCCTGCAAGGGGCAGAACCAGAGAGGGGGCAAGAGGCAGGCAGCTGTGTTCAGGAAGTTCTAGTCAATTACAATGCCCCAGGCTGGATCCACAGCTGACAGGCTCTCAATCTACACACCTACACACACACGCCGACCCCTACCCTCCCTCCTCCAGGCAGTAGAGAGGAAAGGTAGATTGAGAGCCTGTTGCCTATGGATCCAGCCACCGGCAGTGTAATTGACTAGAACTTCTTGAAGCGGCTGCCTGCCTCTCGCCCCCTTTCTGCTTCCCCGGCTCGCAGGCTTTGCCTTCTTCTAAAATGGCGGAGGGTTCGGCCCTTGCGGCGCTGTTCCCCTCCGACGAGGCCTGCCCCCGCCAGAGTACCTCCTGATAGTCTGGCATTTCTGATCATCCGGCACTACCTAAGTCCCAAAGGTGCCGGATTATCAGAAGTCTACTGTATTAGCTTTTCAGGGCTTGCACATACTTCCCTTGCGGGAGCCTCTGGAGCTACCACTCACCTAGTTAACACTTTGGTGTGGGTGTGGATTACACCCAGGGCTTCCTTGAAGCTTCCATTCTGAATGAGACACACCACTTTGCAGTGAAGGGCAGTCACATCATCCTTGTTGATCTGCAACACTTGGGGAAGCAAAGAGAGTTATCACAATCTCTAGCTCCATTCTGACTTCCCACTGAAAACAGAGCTCATCACATTTAAATCCACACAATGTCCCAGACTGTGCCTTGAGCGGCAGGGTTTTGCCCACAGAAGCTCCTGATCCGATACGTTTGTTAATCTCCACCGTGCCACAGCACTACTCGCTGTTACCAACATGGCCAAACCCCCTGGGGGGGATTGTGGATGTGGCAGTGCAGTGACTGGCCGATCAGCAGACGGGACGCACGTTCCTCCCCGCACTGGGCAGCACATGGGTTAGCGGGCAGGCTGGCCAGCAGCTGGGCTCAGTCCCGGCTTGGATGGGTCTGGGGCACTGAGAGAGCATTAGGGCCCGGCGGGCGGGCAGGCAGCCCGGCTCACCTCTCCCCGCCCCGCCCCCAGGGGCTGTAGCTGGCTACGGGACACGAATTCACGAGGGGAGCCGCAGCCCTGGCGCGAGGGCCCTGGGCGCGGGCCACACGCGCGATGGCTGCACTGGGGGGGGGGGTGCGGGTCACGCGCAGGCCCGGGAGCGCGCACGCCGCGCATGACGGCGTCCCCCGAGCGCGGCAGGCCCGAGCCAGGCCCGCTGCGAACCCCCCCGCTGTCGGGCGGGGGGGGGAGGAGCCCGGCGGGGGGGGGGGGGCGCCCGGGACTCACGCTTGTTGACGGACTTGAGCGCGCGGCCGAAGTCTCCGCTCTGGCCGCTGCGATTCACCTCGCTCCACAGCGCGGCCGCCCCCCCCGCGCCGCCCGGCGCCGCCATCTTGGGCACGCGCGCAGGAAGGCGGCGGGCGGTGCCACCCCTTGGCCCCGGAAGTGAACGCGGGCCGAGGGGCGGGGCTGGCGCGGGACACGCCCCCCAGCAGGCTCCGCCCGGCTCGTGAACAGCGTGGGGGGTGGGAGTCGCCGCTCTCGGGCAGCGCCCCCTGCACGCGCCGGTCCATTAACCCAGCCCGCCCATTGCTGCCAGGCGGCCGGGGGGGCCTGCTCAGCCCCCCCCCCCCCCGCTACTGCTCCTTGGGCTCGTCCATCCAGCCCCGGGATTGACACTTTCCTGGCGTGGGACCTATTGTCTAACACTCGCGGCTCAGCGCTGGGGGGGGGGGGGCAATGCAAGAACAGCGCTCGAGGATGGGGCCGGATTCTCTCACTCGCCCCGCCCCTTGTCCACTCGGGATCATGCCGGGCAGAGTTCACCAGCAAGCCTAGGCCCAGTCCGGGGCCAGTGTGCTGATTGGTCAGACTAACTGATCCCTACGCTTTAGTGCTCATTTACTAGGTTCAGCTTAGTTGCGCCACCACAACAAGCAATATTAATACTTCCCCCAAGCGGTCCCCAGAGATCCCATTGTCCCCAGGTCTGTCGTTACTGGGCTAGACGGGCCTTTAGACATCCTTGTGTACTATCACATTCTTTCCCTGTCCAATACTGAACTGACTCGCTAGTTGTTGTCACTTGAGTGGTGGTTTCAAAACTGAAGTTTCAACCATAAAGTCTTAATTTTCCTCAGATTTCACATATTAGAAGTACACTTTTGCTTTTAGAATCTGGTTTGACCTCATCAAGTTATTTTTTTCCAAAACAAGTTACCTGCTAGAAAAAAAGGAAAGGTCTTATTGCACAATTTCCAGGATTTCATTCATTTCTTTTTGTTCGTGACAGGCACTATATGGTATCAACTTTCCAATTTTCAGAAGTTTACTGATAGATATCTCTCACACCACTCTATAAATCACTTACATAGTGTGTACTGAGGCAATAAATGTAGCAGGTCAACAGAGTTTTGACTGACAACATATTACTGTAAAATATTTTAAGTATTGTAAGCTTGGGCTAGCAACTGGTTACAACTAAGAATACTGTATGGTTTAGCAGCCTATTATATAGAACTTAAAAAGTCCCATATGTGACATCTATTGGCAGTGTAATCCTAGTGGTGTGTACAATTAATGCTGGTATTACAAATCTTACAAATGAAATTCAAAATAATGGAATGCTCAGGCTTGGAAAAACATCTAAATATTGTAAATATTGTAAATATCTTATCGCTTTGAGTTTGCTGGGACATCCTTGCATACTAATGAATAATCTTAAATCTCCATAGTGGCCTCAGATTAATGAAGCACCAATTTTCAAAACAGACAAGTAATTTTTTTGAAAACAAGCACATTTTTCCAACAGCAAGGACAAACCTATGAAAACAATGTGGAGTAAGCAATCCATGTTTTTAACAGACTATATACTCTGATTAACATACATAGTAATATATTTTCATTAAATAGCCAGAACTTCAAGCTGATATTTAAAACGTTTATTGTTTCATCATCAAAAGTGCTCTACAGAAGGATGGTAATGCTATTTCAGTGCATAATATATGGAAAAGTCATACCTCTCAAGTGTCTAGCCTAGAAATCAGAGACAGCATTGTCTAATTAGTGTACAAGGTCAAGAATACAATGCTGTCAACACAATTAATATATGGAAAAGTACTCAGCTATTAAATATAAAATATTTTGTGGCCAGGTGGAAGAGTACATTACATTGACAACTAGAAAAGCAATGGGAAAAACATAACGCATTTCTTAGGCAATGACTGGGTCAGGCCATAAAAAGAACTCAAGAATCTAGGAGGATTTGTCAAAGCCACTAGTGCTAACTTTTGTTTGATGGCAAGTTCCATCATCAGCCATTGGTTTAGGAGATTTTCAAACGCACGTAAAGTATTTAGGTGGACAAGTCCCACTGAAAGTCAATGAGACGTGTTATCAACTCAGGCACTTTTGAAAATTTCCATCCTACTCAATGGATTCTTCTGTTATATGTCTTTAAGGATGGCTTAAATGCTATCTGCTAAAGATTCAGTTTCTACACACTGAGGACTTTATTCTTCAGTTCCTTTACAGCTCTGGAGAATATTGCTCCAACTCTTGCACACAACATTGTGTGGCCTTAGTGACTGACAGGTAGCTGTGCACACCCGTCTTCTGTCCCTACATACTAAGTATCTTAAACATATAATGTAACCATCATAATAGATTTCAAATAGTCAGTTTCATAGTTAGTTTACATTCATGTAAATAAAATAATCCACTTTTTCACAAGACAAGATCCACTTGCTCCATGCATTTTTATACTGAAGCACTTATAATTAAGACCTATGTAATTATTTTTAATCATGCCTGCACAGTTTGCTTTTCTAATCTTCATTTTTTAAAAAAAGTTGAATAAAACTAGATTTTAAAAGTATTTTTGGTCAGTTTTATTGATGCATCTAATATAGTTAAACCTGATTAATCTGCATTAATCCACTGCATCACAATGAATATCTAATATATAGGATTTGTGTCAATTAAAAACAGACAATTGAGAGGTATGTAGAAAACTTGTCTTAAATGTTGTAAATTACAGGTGATATAACCTTATGGAACAAGAACTACAATTATTACAGATAACATTACTGTTAACAGATAATGCATGAACTGAAAGACTGACAAAGTCACTAGGAAATCATTTCAGTCAAAGACTTGCAAAAAAGCTGTGCTTCGACTGTACTGTATATTACTATAGCAATTTTCTATGGTAAATTAAATACCTGTGATTTAAGTGTTAGTCTACAGTTGAAAAGCCATTTTACTCAATATATACTATGTATAAAATAAATTAAAAAAGGGAAGTGGGGAAAAGATTTTGTATATGCTGCAAACAGACATACATCAGTAGTTCCATAAATGAACATTTTACCTTCCCTTTGGTAAAATGTTAAAAGTTGACACAGAAGACCAAAAACATACAATATTTATAAATAGAAACATTAACAGCTTTGAAAATGAAAATATTAATTTTTTCCCTCACCAATGCAATTTAAATTTTGCATTTTATAGCATGAATAAACAAATACAACTTATACATAAGAGATTTGTATGTCACACCCACTCACGAGCTGAGAACAAAAAAGGAAGTATCCTTTAAGGGTGTCAAAAGCAGATTTCAGAAAATAAATACCTCCTTATTGGCAACAGCTGCCCCATTCCCAAGCCAGTGGCATCAATACCTCAGTCATAGCAAGGTGTGAATAAAATAGTCTACAACGGGTACTCCCATCCATTACCTATGCACCCATCAAAACACTGTCTATCAACACATTTACTTATTGACAATATTGCTGTTTTGGTAGCACAATTGCTTACTTTTTCTCCTTAGTACATCATAACTTAGTCGCGATGGTCAAGAGGAAAAAAAGATACATTTTATCCATAACCCAATATTACTTACTTTTGAGCTTAAAAAACTTTTGAAAACTTTCTAAATTAAACTGTTTAAAAATTCTTGTTCCAGCATTTTCATGTAGCATAAATACAAAACAGAATGGAACCAACTATTAAAATTTTAAATGAATCAGTTACTAAACCTATTTTGGTAAAAGGAAATGAATACTAAGTGTCTTTCCAAACAATAAAAACCTTGAAACCCATCAGCAAGTCAGCAAAGATAGAACACTTACAATAAACAAGGTGAAAAGTAGTATCTAAAATACACCAAGAGGCTTTCTATGCTATTTCTCCTTATTGCCCATTCTCTGTTTGTATGGATGGCCGCTGAATGACAAGATGTCTACGATAGTTCTGTACTCAACTTCTTTCACCACTGCTGCCAGCTGAAGTCGTCATTGCTGCCGAAGACTAAGAAAAATCCTAGGATAGTAGCAAAGATGACAGTATTCCCTGTGAGGACGAGCGCACATGCTCCCCACAAAATCTGTGGACAAGGGAAATCTGGTTACATATACAGAGAACAAGACAGATGAAGCAACAAAAAGAGACAAAAATAACATTATGCAAAGTTACCAAGCATGGCTTGTAGTGGAACAAAACGACAAGCTTTTGTTATGATCTGCAATTAAACCACAAAACCATGGTACATGGAGACACATTTTAACAATTCTCTCACAGTTGGTCTGACACCAGACCAGCTACCCTCCCTAAACCCACGCCAAGCCTAAGTGCTACACTTGCCTAAACAAAGAACTGAAGAGAATTATATATTGATTAGAACCCAGGCCACACATTTTGTGATAATTCTCCTTGGATATCCTATATTTTGTTTACTGAGTCTAGTAAAAAGGAGAAAGAAATAGATTACCACTAGGGAGAACAGTCCTAACTACTCCATAAATGGTGTCCACATTATTTGGAACATTCTTAGCTTTGTTTCTGTGGGAGAGTTTTTATATGGCTGTTATATTTTCCTTCTTCTTGAATGTTTGCAATGTTATATACATTTTCACTTACTCAGGTACACTTTAAACATCTTAGTTTAAAAGTTGTATCAAAATGTATCGGCAAAACTTTAAGCTCAGAGAACATACTAAACAACATAGAGAATCATTTAGCAAAGGACATATTCCCATATGGAAATATTACTAACCAGTTGTGCTCTGGCAAATACAATAGGTAGCCCAAATGCGGAGACAACAATGCCTGTTGTAAGAAATATTGCTAGCTCCTTGCAGGCATTACTTGCAGCATCTGTTTCATCTACTAATCTTCTTGCTATGCAGTAGGGGATAGGAGAAAGGATGTAAAAAAACAGAACAAACAGGGGCCAGTATTGGCTGGAGAAAAGAAAAAAAGAGAAGAGTTAATAGTCCCATTTCTTCACAGTACATAATTTATTATTGCTTTTCCTGATAAAAACCCTTGTGTGTATACCTTTATCCCCCATCAGGAAAGTTAAAAAAGCCCTTACCACAGTGATTACTGTATAAAGCATATTAAGAACTCAATGAAATATACCACTAAAGTTTCTTTCCCCACTGCAAAATTATAACACCCCTTTAGTCCATTTCCTGTTCAAGCAATAATTTAAGAAAGGGGAGGGAGGAAGGGTTCCAACATGAACTGACACACATAACTGGCTCCATTCAGCAGGGAAGTGAAATTTATAACCATGATGGGGTCCCAAATGTTCAAGCCCAGGGACTGTTTCAGATGACATGAATTACCGTGGAGGAAAACAGGGCGAGAGGGTGTTCTCAGAGGATAAGAGAGAAAGATCTCAATCTGCTCCTCCCTTTGCTTCACAAACTTGTATTGAAACATTTAAAACAAAAACCAAATCCAGCTGTCAGCTAATTCTAAAAGTGTTATCAAGTGCCAAGATCTTTTAACATTTTAAATACTGAATGTAAAAATGCCCTTATATAATCTACAGCATTTGGCAATAATGGTTTATTATTATTAGCACTTAAATACCATTTCTTAAGCACACAAGGGAGAAGACCTATCTATCCACTTTTTTTCTGGGCACTTCACTGCATCATTTAAGAGAATCAGATATGATCAATTCCTCTGAATATTTTAGCAATCCTGCCAAACTTTATAAGATTTAAAAGCTGCCCATAAATATTGTGTGTGTAAGGAATTGTTCTCTACAGACATTTATAAAAAATAAATTACATCAATGGATGTATAAATAAATAAATTACATCAATGGATGGAAATATCTCCAAAATATTTTTAGAACCTGGAAAATAAATACTTTGGCAAATATTTTAAATTTAGCGTTCACTCAATAAGGTGGAGGAAGTCATACAAAGTATATTTAGCACTATACCTGATATTCAGCTTTCAGAAAACAGGGGAAGGAGGCTACAGAACCAAAATATAGACCCGTGAAGACAACTTATTCCACAACAGTAATTCAGGATGTCATTCTACCTAGCAACAGGTGTTTAGTATTTCTTATTTCATTGTACCATCAGTTGAAAGGGGCTGGACAATTTATCAGACAGACATGGTATGCTTAGGCAACTACAAGGGTCTACAAGCTTGTCTTTCAATTAATCTAGATAGACAAGGCAGATTAGGTAATATCTTTTATTGGACCAACTTATGTTGGTGAGAAAAACCAAGAAGCTGGTCCAGTAAATGATATAACCTTGCCTTCCTTGTCTCACCAAAATTTTGGGACCAACTTAGCTACAACACTGCAAATCAGTCAACTACCCAATAGTTCTTTGGACAAACTGACCATCACACTGGCAATATTCTTCTATTACCCATTCAAAATATGCTCTGAAACCTATGTCAATCCAAGTACACAGAGGTTAATGGATAAAGAGAGTTCAAATCTGAGAAACATTTTCTGTTGCTTTCCTTAATGGTTTGTGTTTAAGACTATCCTATAAATATATTAGTTGGTTTCCCTTTCCTGGCTAGCTAGTTCACAGATGATTTTGTTTATCCCTAATATTTTCAATCCATAATCAAAAAAGTTGCTTACAAGAACAGCTAGTGTGCACTAAAAGAATTTTCATTACAATGTCTCTGGAAGACAAGACTCACTATTCAGTAGCGAAAGGGCATGAGGCCAAAAGTGTGTTCAAACTCTATGTTACCTATTGTACTGTGGGAGAGCACATCCAAGCATCAGGAACATTAGTCCAATTGCTCCTCCAAAGGACAGGCTAATCAAAGCTGTAAGGAAAAAACAAATCAAGAACAGAACAACATATGGGACATTAATACACAATATGAAAGTATTTACAATGTTTTTGCTATTGGCAAAGCTGAACAATATCTACTAGGGATGCAATAAGGTAGTTGATTAACCAATAAGCAAAAGCTTATAGGTTAATGCCATAGACAACATGCATTTTCCCCTTCCCTGGCCACTAATATTTTAGCAGGCTGGCCAGCAGCCTGTCTCAATCCTGGCTTGTGATGGGTCCGGGACCTACTGCTGCTGAGGCTCTGCATTTAAAGTGTATTAGGAAGTAGGCAAGCAGGCAGCCTTGCTCAAGCTGGGTCCAGGAGCTCAGACCCTCCTCCCCCCAGACAGGGGCTGCTGCCACCCCTATATCAGAGGCAGCAGCACAGGGTTGCAGGCAGCCCTTCCAAGAAGGGAGCTAGTTTTTAAACTGTCTTCCCTCATGGACCAGCTCCCACCCTGCGCAGCTAAAATAGTCAAGTACAGGCAGTCCCCGGGTTACGTACAAGATAGGGACTGTAGGTTTGTTCTTAAGTTGAATTTGTATGCAAGTCGGAACTGGTACATATTGTAGGGGAAACTCTAGCCAAACATTTCTCCAGAGCTCAGTTTTATTCTCCCACCCCTCAATTCCCTCAGTCCTTTATTCTCAAGCTGAGGTGTCTGCTGAGAAAAGCCGCTTCGCGTCTCCCTGGTTTGCTGCGGGGGGGCGCTAGCTTCGCATCTCCCTGGTCTGCTGGGGGGGAAGCAGCTAGTGCGGGGTTGCCTCACCCTGTTTGTAAGTAGGGATCCGATGTAAGTCGGATCCATGTAACCCGGGGACTGCCTGTAATCAGTAAGAATTCATGAGGTTATTCAACTATTCAATAAAATGATATCTAACATCTCTAATATCTATGCAAGTCAAGGGTGTCATTGAATTAGCCTCTTCCTTCTGCATTCACAGTCTTTCAAAGTCAAGGTGGAGGCTGAAATATCTTGGTGAGAGAGACAAGCTTTCGAGCTGATGCAGAGTATTCTAAAATATTCAACACTGTTAATTTCACTAACATTTAAAGCAGATCAATGGATACTCTTGCAGTAGATTGGAGTGAACTGGTCTTATTCCTCCCCCTCCCACACTTTAACAGCATATGCTGCAATTAAGGTTGCAAAAGAGATTAAATAATGACCCTGTTTTTCACTTGTTCAAAACTTCTTATGACTGAAATTTTATATGCTTCATCAAGACAGCAGATTTTTTTTTGCATGCTTGAGGGAAATCTATTCAAATACATGCACTGTGAGAAAGTAAAAATGCCACACAAATAATGCAAATGGACTCAACTTTGAAATGTGCCAAATTATGCTTATTGAATGGAATAAGGATATTAAATTGTGGAATCAACCACATGGTTTGTCAATAAGGGTTGCTCTGCAGAGCTGCAGCGGGGGTAGCTCCAGGAGCCGGCTCAAGCCAGAACCAAGCAGTCCTGGCTTGTGCCAGCTCTGGGAGCCACCCACACTGAGGCTATGCATTTTAAATGCAATAAGAGCGGATGAGTTCTTACTACATTTAAAATGCAGAGGCACAGTGTCCTGGACCAGTGCGAGGAGGACTGCTCAGTCCCAGCTCACAATGAGTCCACCAGCCCGTTTGCAGCAGACAGGGCTGGCTGCAGCTAGGAATGCTGCAGGAGCAGCTCCTGCGTGTGGCCTGCCCAGGCAGCTCCGAACAGGGGCTACTTGGCACCTCATAGATGGGGCTGTTGCTGGAGCAGCCTCCCATATCCCCCTGCTGCTGCCTCTGATAGAGGCAGCAGGGTGGGGGAAAGGATGGGGACCAGGCAGCACAGCAGAGACAGTGCTGGGGGAACTGGACTACTCGCTAAAACATCCCTAGAATGGAATACCTCACAATCAAACTTGTGAAATATATAAAATGACATATTTCTATGTGACTTCTATTCAATTGGTGCAATAAGATTTTATCAGACTTAAAGAACCCCAGCCTCCTTAGGCTAAACTCGTTGCCTTATACTTATTCTTTATTTAATAGGATAGGTCAGAGATTGAAAATAGTTCACAATGCTAAGTTCTGAAGCCCTTCCTCTTTGGTGATGTTTTATTTAACTAAATGAATGTCAAGTCAAAGGCAACATATACCTAGAAATCAGGTTTTTTAATCAGAAAATAGAAGCTATTCCCATTTATTGATGGGAAAGCAATTGGTTTAAATCCTTATTGTACATCATACCAGATGATGTCCTCTTAAAACTGCTTGGTCATTTACAAAGGAAAATGTTAAATTTAATTTCGCTGTATATCAAGTTTACAGTTACTACGCTTTTCAGAATTACATCCTTTAAAGTTCTACCATTTGTGTATTAAGTGGGGTTCATTCAAGTCTACCAAAACTCAATTTTTCAGATTTTTTCCACCAATTCGAACTATCAGACCATAAGTAAATATTTTATTTCTCATTGGTTTCATATTACATTTAAGGAGATGTTTACTTCATTAAAGGTTCTCTATATTTGTATTTACACTACACACACAAAAAATAAGCTTTAAAACAGTCAGTGTTAAATGAAGTTGTGAATAAAATTTAACATGAGGTTCTTCCCTCTGTTTGCTACATGTTTTCAGTAGTTAGTACTTAAAAAACAAAGATGACGCAAGTGGGATTTCATATCCATCTTGGGACTTTCCGAAGCACATGAAAGGTTATGGGTCCCTTAAGGAAACCTCATGGGGTTACTTTGTTTATTAATTCTATTGGGAGGAAATGTGATTTAACTTAGGCAATATGATTAAGCTAACAATGAGCATCAATAGAGGTTTCTTATGAAACTATGAGGTGTGTATATATTATATATACCCACACATATACGCACACACACACACCAATTTCCCAGTATACGTATTCTGACAAAACACAAGAACAGGAGTTTTGGAAAAAGCGTTTTTCTTTCATATTTTTTCAAATTTGATTATTCAGTTTGTCTATTGATTCCAAAGCCCTCTGAAGTTAAAAAACTCTGACTCGAAGAACTGAATCAAGCCCTACATTATTTTGACAACATTTTGCCTACGGAACATTCTACTGTTTACCCAGTACTTAGTCGTCCATTTCCTCTATTTTTGTAGGTTATTAAAAAAACAAGTAAATACAATTTTGCAGCAAAAATCAGCAGGAGTGCTCAGGAGCAGAGCTAGTACATGAAACTACTTCCAGCTCAATTAAAACATGAAACAAAAAAATTTTAATATAGGAACATTTTAAGTGTCATGTTAAACCTGTTCTCTATAAAGTTAAATTGTTTGTATAATATGCTTACTTAGTATTTTAAAATATCTCTCCAGAAAGATGCATCATTCTGTTTCAGATATACTCATCAGAATCTGGCTGTTGTGACAAAAGAAATTAGTGACTCTTCAAAATGGGAAAAGTGAGGCTTCTTTGAAGTTCAGGAGATAGAACTAAGTTGTGCTTTGGGTCCCAAATGCTCCTTTTCACCCAGGAACATTAGGAAGCAAGTGACCGATTTTCTGAAAGGGAAGTCTTACCGGCCAGCTGGCTTTACTGTAACCCTGCGGCTCAATACCAACAGCCTGCAAATCACAGCCACTGAGTTTCACAGCCGCGTACGGTCAGAACGCGCGTGCGCCTTTGCACGGGCGGGCCCATTGGACCTGGATTTACCGGGGCCCCTTGAGTTGCACAGCGAGGCCACACGCGAAGCGAGGAGGGGGCTGCGAGTGCCAAGCGCAGAGGCGGGCTCTCCCCGGAGGAGCGAGCCCGGAGGGCGGCGGTGGGTGGTCCCGCCTTGGGCAGGGGCTGGCCCTGGCCCTCCCGCCTGCACGGGGCGAGCCGCTCGCGTACGGCAGCCCCGGCTCTGCCCCGAGCGCCACCCCTTGGCGTGCCCCGCCGTGCCCCGGCCCGCGCCCCCTGCGCACCTTTGATCCCGGCCATGGCGCCGCCGCTCCCCGCCGCCAAGGAGCAGGCCTCACTGCACTCCGGAAATGCGCGGCGCAGCACTTCCGGTGAGAACGGCGCAGGAGCCCGCCCCCTCGGTCACGGGATTGGCGGCTGCGAAGCCCGGCGCTAGGGTGGGCCGGGAAAGGGAGGGGCCCTTAAAGGGCCAGCCACAGCCTGTCACTCCAGCTCCCCAGAACAGCGCGGTGTAGTGCTCCAGACACGCATCTCCAGCCCGGCCCCCTGCTGACAGGCCTGGTGCAGCCCCCAGCGATCCCCATCCGCCACACGAGGTGTGCTGCTTTCCCTATAGCCCCAGCACCTGCAGTCCTGCCATCCTTCTGTACAAAGAGTTGGAGCCTAGCCCTTGTGGCAGGGTGACACTGTGAGCCTTGTCTGCCTGCTGCCATAAGAGACCCAGAGTTTCACCCACACTGGGTCACCAGCTGGGTCTGTGACAAAGCCCTGCCTTCCCCTGAGAGGCATGGCCAAAGGGACAGGGCCTGGGGGCTGGGCACTGCAGAATTTACATTACAATAAAAAAAATAAAAACCAACGAATAGTCTAGCAGCACCTTAAAGACTAACAAAACCTGTAGATGGTAGTCTTTAAGGTGCTGCTAGACTATTAGTAGCTGCTAGACTATTAGTTGTTTTCTAAGTTTTTCCAGGTCAATATGTGCGCAGAAGGGAGCAAGTGTTATAGCCACTGGGTCTGGAGTCAGAAGCCACTGTGCCCTAGAAGGCCCCACGAACTTCCACTTCCTAAGCCCCTTCTGCACACAGCATCACTCTTTGTTAACTGTGAGACCACAAACTTGCCCCTAGACACTCTTAGCTCTGCCCACACTGGCCCACAGCTCCAGTGTGGCAGCAGGGCAGAGTCTCAGCCTGGGAGGCACTCCCCTTGGGGGGGTGCTGGGCAGTGAGGGACCATGCCAAACAGCCTCAGTACCGAAACCACGTGCCCACCGGTTCTGGCACACCGATTCGGCAGTGCTAGGCTGCAGACCTTTGCAGCAGCTGCATTGGCAGCCAGAGCCCTCCCCAGAGCAAGCGACTGAGCCCAGCTGGTAGGCTCCTCTTCTCCTATTGGCCCTGCGGGGAAGGGGGCGGGCAGAACTCCGTCGCGCCTACCTGTCTCGCGCTCCTGCGGCGGTTTAACCCGCAGGGGGCGCGAGGGAGCCGCACCCAACAATGGCCAGCCAGCCAATCAGAGGAGCCGGGTGACGGTGCAGCCGGAAGTACCCTGGGCTGTCATGGCGGCCGGCGGACGGGGCCTGCTCGTCTCTCTGCTGCTGCTGCTGCTCGTCGGCGGGCCGGGGCTGGCGCGGGGCTGGGAGCAGCCGGGTACGAGCCGGGGGCCGCGTGCAGCTCCCCGCCCCCCCTGGGCGGTTACGCCGGGTGGGCAGGACACAGCGGCACCTGGCGGGCTGCCGCTGCGAGGGGAGCTCTGCTCCCGCAGGGTGGCAGGGGCTCGTGGCTGCGAGCCGTGGCCAGGGCGAGTGTCACGGGCAGTGATTTGCGGCCAGCCAGAGCCGCGACCCTCCCGTAGCTGCACTGTGGGGGTGGGGATCGCGGGCACTAGCCCCGCACACTGGTCCCGGCCCACCCCCGGGTTAGTTGCGTTCGTTAAACAGTGAACTGTTGGGCCCCACAGTGGTAACTGAGCTGAGAACCACTGCCCTGTTCGCACTCAGCTGAATATCGGCCTAGATGCACCATTCATACTAATCCGCTGTGACAGCTCTCATGTTTGCATTATTTAGAATCTGTATCCAAATCTCTAACAGAATTTAATTGTTTCGTTTTTTTTGTCCCACTGAAAAATTACGATTTGAGGAGTTTGTTTGCCTCACAGGTCTCATATATTGCAGTGATGTTTTAGGTACAAGGTTCTTGGCAATCCTCTTGAGGAGGTGATAATATTCTTAGTCATCATGATGAAGCAATCATTTAGTTTGTGATTTAATGGGAATGTGACTTGGGATTGTTCCAGGAGAGGTCATATGTCATTGATATGTGATGTGTCATTTACACATGTAAATAGAAAAAGGTGAGGCTGAAATGTTCATGCTTGAAAGATTTCAGTAGGTATATTTCTGTCTTGACTGGGGAGGACCATGACATCATAGTTTTCTCCTCCACTTCCATTTTGTACTCATTTCAGATTCAATCGTGATTCCCCATCAAAAGCTTGTTATGGAGTCTATGAAGCAGACAAATATTTTTAAAACAAATTTGTTCACAAGCATTGCTATGGTAAATACACAGTCAGGGATTCAGTATTCAGAGAGAAACTACTGCATTGTAGACAAAGTTTCTTGCACAATAAGCTTGTATATTGTTGGTGAGGTGTCATCTGGGGCTGTGACATACACAGTAACATCTCTTTGAAAGGAGTAAAACAGGGCTGTATCCTATTATCAGAGTCTGTAGGTGTCACAGACTTTCAGCCACAATCACGTTGCTAGATGTCTCAAGTGGTTTAAAGTATTCTCTGCAAAAGCGACGAGGAGTCCTGTGGCACCTTATAGACTAACTGAAGTGTAGGAGCATAAGCTTTCGTGGGCAAAGACCCACTTCGTCAGATGCAACTGACGAAGTGGGTCTTTGCCCACGAAAGCTTATGCTCCTACACTTCAGTTAGTCTATAAGGTGCCACAGGACTCCTCGTCGCTTTTGCAGATTCAGACTAACACGGCTACCCCTCTGATACTAAAGTATTCTCTGTTTCTGAAAGCATCTTGGCAGGGTGCTTGTGTTAACTCACATTTAGTCTTGTTTTGAAATGCATTCTTCATTCATACTAGTTCTGATAATTTGCGTACTTCCTGTTTCAGGGAGAGTTTTGTTGCGGGAGGTCCAAGTTCTCACTCTCTACCAAGACCAATATACTACTTCTCGGCGGACATCTCCCGTTCCCCAGCTACAATGTACTGGAGGCACAGCCAGATGTGCATATGTCCCTGCAGTTGTTCAGTGTCATAACAAAGGTTGGGATGGCTTTGACATACAGGTAGAGTCACTTAAATATGTATGTAAATTAAATGCTAAATAAGAAAAAAATCTTTGCACAGACTGAATGAAATTTTCAGCAACCATAAACTGTAAAGACTCACAAGGACACTTCTAAATTATAATGTAGATTTATCCTTTAGTGAAGTGATAGGCAATCTAGGCTAGCAAATGTGCTGCATGAATGGCCCTTTATCTCATTGGGCCACAAGACTCGCATAATGGTCTCCTGGGATTATTTTGGCTAACTGTGCTTGCCTACCCAGAATTTGCAGGGTGTACCAATTGAACTGTAGCATCACTTTAATTGGATGCAGAGGGAACACATGGCTCTCACAGTCAATGCTGCGTGCAGTCAGCACACACCTCACTCCACATGCCCTGGCTTTACGTGCATGTTACTCTAGTAATACCAGTAGGGAAAAAAAAATATGCAGAGAGAAACCAGCAGAATCTTGCAGTCCTCCATGTGGGCAACGGTAAACAAAATGTCTTGCAGACCACACATTGTACCCCGATGGGCTGCAGGTTGCCCACCACTGCTTTAGTGACCGTTTAAAGCATAGTTTTAAAGGAATATTGTTGATTAGTTTACACCCTAAACTTAGATTTTATGCAAAAGTTATAAACTTTTTATTAAAAGAACAATTTTAACGTTAAGAACACTTTTCCAGTCCAATTGAAATGTTAAGTGTATTTTAAGAAACCTAATTAAGACCAATACAAAAGTTTCCATATTACCCATATCTTTCTTTAGTTAAAAGTAAGGTCTTGTCTGCATAAGAAAGTTGCTGAAGTTTAACTTATTTTTAAATTGGGTTAGTTTAAACTATGCAAGACGATGTATTAACACCTTTATTTTGATTTATCTTAAACAGGTTTACTGGCACTCTATTTAAGCTAAACCTCAAACCAGGTGTCCTGTAACCAAAACCAGAGTTTCTATCTGTTTTAACAGTGGGCCCAGCAGGGGTGCTGCTCCTGAGTGTTGGTTACTAGTACACATCCCTAGCTGACTTTTCAGATTGCAGGATCGGGGCCTTGATTAGTATTTCAGTGCAACTACCACACAGCTTTCTTGTGATGGATGCTTATTCAAATATTTTTATTGTGCTTATAATTTTTGTATTACATGATACTCTGCAGTGTTTTTTAGAAATGCTTAGAAAAACCTGATTTATGAACAAACTACTGAAACTCTCAAGCTACAATTGCTTTACTTTTTGAATGTTCAGTTTCTTGCATTTAAAGGTTTATGAATCTTGTAGCTAAATTTTAAAATACAAGTGTCCAGAAGTTCTCTTAATTACTGTTTTTAGCTGATTATTTTATTAGATAGATTGAACTATAGCAATGATTGTAAGAAAAAAAAATCTACTGTCACCTACTTTCCAGGAAATGGTTACTACTTTGAGTTTTGTTTACTACTTTCAGTGGGAGTGTAAGGCAGACTTGGACAACTCCTATCGCTTTGGAAGAATTGAAGTGAGCTGTGAAGGCTATGATTATCCAGATGACCCTTACATCTTAAGGGGATCTTGTGGCTTGCAGTATGCGTTAGAGTTAACTGAGGAAGGCCAAAGAAAAACTAACAACTTTGGAAGCTTTGGCTCCAGCTATTTCCAATCAAACAAAGTGAATTCTCAGGATTCCTCTGACTCTACATCTGGAGTGATTGTCGTAATAGTGCTTCTGCTCCTTGCTTATGGATGTTACAAGTTATTCCTCAGTAACCACGTGCCTCAGCAGGATTTCTCTAATGATGATGGATATTCTAGGATGTCTTGGGAGAATCGTCAGAGACCACCACCACCTCCTCCTGGTTTCAAATCCAGCTTCACAGGTGTGGTTCTACACTTGTTGTAGTGTTAGAAATAAAAAGTAATAAGGTATTGCTCTGGCTGCAGCAAACAGGGGAGGGAATAGTTTAAAAAAGGAAAACAACATGTGCATGCGTTGTCACGTGTGAATGTCAGCTGTGGGGCCCACAGTCATAACTCCATTGCTAAAGTTGCAACTAGCTTTCCAATATACTCTTTGGGAGAGACTTTCACAGGCACAGATAGGTGCTAGGTGTCCAACTCCTACTGATCCTCAAAGAGTGGGAGGCCTGGCTGCCCTTCTCAGTTGGGGGCCACATCCATGAGGGTTTTGGGTTCCCCCCCGCTACTGATTTTTCTATGGATCAGTGACCCCCAACCCAAACAAGATTCCACACCTCTGTTCTAAACCATGGGTTAATGCCATGTGCCCATTAGTGTCCCTGGTGATTTTCTCCTGCACACTGATGGCTATTGTTACAGGTCAAACTTCCCTTGTCTAGCACCCTCAGGACTGGAGAGGTCCTGAACTACGGAGTTTGTCTGACAAGGGGAGGCCAAGGCTCTGCTCCTGGCTGGGGCTGCGCCCTATGCTGCCTGCCCACTGCCTCCAGCCCCAACTGGGCCTGCACACCCAGCTGCTGGCCCCACTGACTCCAGCCCTGGCCAAGGCTGTATTTCCCACTGTGCCAGCCCCGGACAGGGCTGCGCTCCCCACCTTACTAGCTGCATTCCTGGCCGCTGGCCCTGCTACCTCCCTCCCTAGTGGGGCTGCATTCCTTGCTGTCTGCGCTGGCCAGGGCTGTTGCCCTCACTGTGTCAGCCCTGACCGAGGCTGTTTCCCCCACCGTGCCAGCCCTGACTGAGGAGATTTCCCTCGCCGCACCAGCTCAGACTGGGTTGCGCTCTTTACCATCAGCCCTGGCCAGGGCTGCACGTCTGAATCTGGTCCTGCCAGACTGCAGATGTTGCTGGACCAGAGTCCCGGATTTTAGAGCTTTAACCTATGTTATGTATTTCTGTTGTGAAGTACCTGCACACCCCAGCTGTTGCCCAGTGCCCTACTTTGCTAGGTGTTGTCAAGCACACAACAAAGTCGTTTTCTTCTTCCATCCCATTCCTTATCGTCCAGGATTAGCCAAGGTTCTGTCCTTGCCAGGGCCAACAGATTTCAGATGTTGGGAAATTTTCCCTGTTTGTAAACCTTTTAAACTCCTCTCAGATACCTTATTGATTCCCTCCAGCTACTGTGGCTAAATACTGTGTGTGTGATGTTTCCAGCAGATTGGGCGAGTCCAGGGGGATTTTGGAATGACAGCACTGATCACTTCCCTTATTTTTAGTTATGAATACATTTTTCTCTACCTTTGCCCTGTGATACTTTTGTTAAACTTCCTTATCTTGATGCCTGGTACTTTAAATGTACAGTGCAGTTCTACTCTAAAATGTGACAACAAATGACATTGGGAAGTTCCATGTTGCCTCTGACTCCACGTTTAAAGGTTTCTGTTTGCAAGCTTTTTCTTGCTGATAATTCTTCAGATTCAACCAGAGATTTAAGTGAAGCGGGTTTCCCCTGAGTTCTCCATCAGCACTAATGATGCTTTTGTATTGTGATCTTAATTAACAGTTCTGCTAACACACACTTGAGTCAGAACTACCATGAGAAAAATGTGATGATGGTGTTTGTCATGAGAATGAGCCCATACTATTCAACTTATTCAGTTACTCAACATGGTGGAAAATCTGTTGAGTGACAATGAGTGGAGAGTTCTGTCCCCAGCTTGGCCACTGATCTGCTATGGAATCTCAGACAGGTTGCCTCACTTCCCTGGCTTTATCTGTCTTGCCTCTTTAAAGGGTAAGCTCTTTGGTGCAGGGACTGTCTCTTAATGTGTTCTTACCCAGTGCCTAGTAACAGAGCCCCTCATCTTGGATGGAGGTACTCAGCATTACTGTAATATAACTAATGAACAGAAGGTGCCATTTTAATGGAGTCATTTTCCAAAGCAGAACCACTCTCTGAAGCTCTTCAAATGGGAATGGGTCCACTGAAGCCAGTTTCACTGTACTCCTCTGTTAAAATAATTCTTGAATGTGGAGTATTCTTGACTCTTGAGAATGGTTAATTGCCATTGACAAAGTTGATTGTTTTTGTTTTGTTTTTCATTGCAATTTGAATGAAGGAGCTGGTGGTTTTGGTGGCGGTTCCAGTTATGAGGCCAATTCAGGACCGGGGTTTTGGACTGGACTTGGAGCAGGAGGCCTACTAGGGTACTTGGCTGGTAATCAAAGGTAAGCACTGTGCTCACAGCTCTGCCTGTTCCTCATAGTCCTTACTCCATGTCGTGTGGACATTCACATTGCTTCTGTATTGGAAATTGCAGGCTCCTGCGTCAGCCAAGCTGCAGAATCCTGCCACAATAGCAATTCAGGCGGAAGCTGCAGCAGAATGAGGCATTTTAAAAGGGTGCTTTGAGACTGGTTTTGTTTGTGAAGCACCTACCATTGTAGCTTGTTTAGATGAACTTCAAATTTTAGAAATAATGTAAACAAGCTATGTGGAATTTCTCCTGTGACATAGCTGAAAATATTAATAACTGAAGTAATGTAATGTACTGGGGGCTGTTAATCAGTTATGAAAATTGCAATTTTAATCACACTTTAACAATAACAATTGAAATGTATTTGGTGGGGGTTTTTTTCATCTTTTTCTACACTTGATTTCAGTTACAAACACAGAAGACGAAGTCTACAGCACCACTTTTTGCACTGTAAAATTATATTTATAATTATTTTTCATTCTAGCTCAGAAAAATACTGTAAAGTGATCTCTATCAGGAAAGTGCAACTTCCAAATGTAGATTTTTGTTACATAATTGCTCTCAACAATAAAACAATGTAAAACTTTACTGCTTACAAATCCACTCAGTCCTACTTTTTGTTCAGACAACCACTAAGACAGACAAAGTTGTTTACATTTGCAGAAGATAATGCTGCTGGCTTCTTAGCTTCAAATTGCCATACTTTGTAAATGGCATTGCAAGGTATTTAGGTCCCAGATATTCCAGACATTTGTATGCCCTTTGATACTTTGGCCACCAGAGTTCGTATTTGAAAGTGTAACAATGTACGGGGTTAACCAATGACTCTGGGCTCATTGGTTAATGTTCGTGGTTAAATGCAGGCCTATTTCTTTTGTTTTTTACAGTGCAAATACTTGTAATAAAAAATAAAGTATTTGAAAATGTAAACAAAATAATAGTACTACAAAGGACTTTTACTTGATTACTTTGTACAAAGAAGCAAAGTCTGGTTTACAGTAATAAAGTAACTTCAGATGTGGGCTCAGATATTGAAATGTTTATTTAAAAAATCAAAACCTCTTGTAAATTCTTCCCAACAGCTTAGCAGGAGTAGCAATACCTGCCATGCTAGTGGAGTTATATGGCTCTTCAGAGCTCAAACTGATCTTGCCCAGGAGTGTTTTGTTTATCAAGTTACTGAGCTACATGCAGATATGCTAACTCACCTTTTATTGGAACGTCGTAATATAAGGGGCGAGTGTATTTACCTACTCTTTAAAGGGGAAAATTGGGATACCAACCAACAGATAAAAGCTCCATAACTCTAGTATGAAGGATGCTGGAATGTACTGAAATTTCAGTCTGCTTTGAAAAGTAATTGGGCGGGAGCTGAGAGACACAAACTGGGAGCGCTGTAGAAAAGAACAGTTTGGGATCAGAGACCTATTCTGATGTACAAGAAGCAACAGAACCGAGCTGACACTCTTAGCTCTGAAGCACTAACAGAAGTAAAAGCAGCCAAGCTAATAGACGAGAGTGAATACAGAGTACAAATTTCTTTAGTAGTATGAAACACAAGTGTTTATAATGTCACTTCATAGGTCAGTGGCTTGCTGAAGTAACTTAAATCACCCCATTAGGGCTCCTAGCATGTTTCAAGTATCTGGGCTTTTTAAACTTTAAACTGGTCTAAACATCAGGAGCGGTTTGTATGGAAAAGCTGTGCTTTTGGGTATCAGTCAGCACTCTTGCGTGCTCCGAATGCCGGAAACTCAAGGCACTTATTTAGTGGCATAAATAAGTATTTAAGAGCCTAACTTCAGCTTCCTGACTTAGAACAGATCTTTGGCCAACATTTTCACACTTGTGAAAGAACAAGGCGCAAGGGTGCAAATGCTGAAGCAAGAGATTTAATCTCTTCCAAAACTTATTAGCATTAAGTATAACTCAGAAAATCCTCGTTATTCATGTAGCTGTCTAATTCCTTTTTGCACTTTGCTAATTTGTAGGCCTAAAAATAAGTATAATGTTGCAACTCTACTTTTCTACTCAGATTTGTCTTTTTAAAAGATGTTTTGCTCAGAGTGACCATTCATAAAAAAACAAACGCTTAAACCATTTCTCTTATCAGGTCACAACCACGTTCCTCATATTTTCCATACACCAGTCCTACTGCTCCCCCTCCTACAGGTGGAAATTCCAGTGGTTCTACAGGGCCTCACACCTCAGGGACAAGAACTGCTTCTGGTAAGGCAAAGATGGCTTTATTTTCCTGCAGTCCCTCAAGAGGTTTGGGGCTGATCCAAAGCATGTTGGAATGGACGGACAGATTCCATAAGATTTTAGTGGATTTTGGATCAGCTCCTTCTAGGCTAAATAAAACTTCTTGTTGCTGAATACATGTTCTCCATAAAGTTTCTTGACTGTGTGTGAACTTCCTGCTGTACATAACTTCTCCCCCAAAGTGTTATTGAGTAAATAACAGATAGCTGAAATGCCAAGTGAGGTGGCAGAGGTAATGTTTTTCCTGGAACTGACAGAGCTACAGCTAAACTCTATAGTCAGGCTCTACAACAGGCTTTCAAAGGAGGTTGTAGAATCCCAGTCATGGAAGATTTTTAACAGGTTGGACAAATACATGTCGGGATTCTACAGCCACCCTTGGAAACCTATTCCTGTGTTTCCCTATCCTTAGTCAGAAAGTTTCTCCTAATGTCTAACCTGAATCTCCCCTGCTGCTAACAAAGTGGAGTACTTCTTGGTGGACGTGGAGAACAATTAATCCCCATCTTTCTATAGACGGGGATTAATTACATCAGTCCATTATGTATTTATCGTGTTCCCCCTCAGCCTTCTCTACCTAGTTAAGTAGTTCAGAAGGGTTCCATGGCCAAATAAAACTGGGAAACACGGTTCTAGGATATTTCTCAATGATTAATGAATATTTATATTATGGTTGCACCCAAAGACTGTCCTCCAGATTGAGGGCCCATTGGCAAATGCACTCACAGCATTCAAACACATTCCTGGTCTGGAGTGTTTGCAAGAGAGAGATGAGAGATGTGAAGCTTCCCTGTAGGCCTCCAGTGAAAATCATGTTATCTGCACTGGGCCCATCTTCAGTTGTCTGAAGACTTCAGCAGCCTGTATTAGGGATTTCTCCTCTCTCCTGTTAGTGGTGATTATTCATGTGTGTCTTAGTAAAGTCTTGTCAGAGATCAGTCCAGATCATCACCTAGAAATCTTTCCCAGGCCAGCTCAGTGTCACCTTAATCCTGTCACTACTCTTGACGCTGCTATCAACATGTACGAGTGTAGAGGAGTGGGAACCAAATGGAAAGCTCAGTACCAATGTGGACACAAGAACAAATGGATATAAGGGAAAAAAACCTATCTGGCTTCAAGATAAAGCTAGATGAGTTTATGAAGGGGATGGTTTGATGAGGTAACATGATCTTGGCAATTAATTGACCTTTCACTATCAGTGGTAAATAGGCCAATGGTGGGAAGATAGGAGTTACTATAGAGAACTTTTTTCTGGGTGTCTGGCTCGTGAGTCTTGCCCACATGCTCAGGGTTCAGCTGATCGCCATATTTGGGGTCGGGAAGGAATTTTCCTCCAGGGTACATTGGCAGAGGCCCTGGAGGTTTTTCGCCTTCCTCCATAGCATGGGGCACGGGTCACTAGCGGGAGGATTCTCTGCATCTTGGGGTCTTTGAACCATCGTTTCAAGGACTTCAATATATGAGATATAGGTGAGAGGATTATTCTAGCAGTGGGTGAGTGAGATTCTGTGGCCTGCACTGTGCAGGGGGTCAGACTAGATGATCAAAATGGTCCCTTCTGACCTTAAAGTCTATAAGCTGATGCTGAGCTGAGGCTGTTAAGGCTTTTTACAATGACTCTTTTTCCTTTGCAGGTTACGGAGGTACAAAAAGGAGATGATGGTCTCCCTGACGTGGTTGCAGTTAAATACACCCTTCTTCCCTGCATTTTAGTGCTTTCCTTTTAACATATGCAACTTCAGTTTCAAAACCTATTGAAATCTTTCTCCCAGGGATTTGGGTGAAGAATTAGAAATCTCTCCACACCTTAGTGTTTATTTTAATAAGATGCTTCATGGATTTAGATCATAGAATAATAGGACTGGAAGGGACCTTGAAGTCATTGAGTCCAGTACCCTGCCCTATTGCAGGACCCAGCACTGTCTAGACCATCCCTGATAGACATTTTTCTAACCTACTCTGTGGACTCTCCATCTCTGGAGATATTTAAATCTCCCTGGGCAACTTATTCCAGTGTTTGACCACCCTGACAATTAGGAACTTTTTCCTAATTCCAACCTAAACCTCCCTTACTGCAGTTTAAGTCCGTTGCTACTTGTTCTGTCCTCGTGTAGATGTTATTCTTTGGATATTTTGAAAAGAAAATAGGCATAAGATCAGGGAGCTCTTGGTGGTGAAGACTTTAATTTTGAAGCATTCAGACTAAAGCCTCTAACTGTGTGGGAGAGGAATGAAGGAATCAATACAGTCAGTGACTTTCACAGCCCTAACAGAGAGCTTGCATACAGCCATGTTGTTCAGAGATTTAGCAGGTATCAAAACATACCCTGTTTTCCTAATCCTATAATAAAACGACAAAGCAATATCTATCCAATTTTTAGTATTTTAGTGACCTGGCAATCATACCTATCCCAGGCTTCCAAAATAACTAGCTTAACCATGTCCTGGGAGCCAGGTTTTTTTCCAGTGCGGGTGTCTTTGTGCTCCAGCATCTGCAAGCTTGTGTTAGGTAATTTCATGGGACACTGCAAACTTGGTAATAAGCACTTTACTGCGACCACCCCTGTAAGCTGTGCAGATGTATTTCTATTGGTGGTGTACATTCATGCATGCCTTGGTAAACGTAACAAAAGTTATTGCACACGTGGATGGAAAAGTTTAGAGAGAACATTGACAGCGACTGAATGCAGAACCTGAATCCAGGACTCCTAGGATGCCTACATTGCAGCTTGGAGGCGTGATGCCCAGCTCAAGCTTGCATGCTAAGTTAGCAGTGTGGCTGTGGCAGCTCAGACTACGTGCCCAAACTCAGGGCTTGGAGTAGGGCAACTAGCCAGTGAACTAATAGCCATGCTGATACTTTTAGGGTATGTCTAGACTACGTGCTTCTGCCGACAAAGGCATGTAAAATAGGTTCTGACAGTCAATGAAGCGGGGATTTAAATATCCCCGGCTTCATTAAAATAAAAATGGCCGCTGCGCTGTGCCGGCTCAGCTGATTGTCGGCACAGCGCGGCAGTCAAGACGCGGATCGGTCGACAGGGGAAGCCTTTGTCAACCGCTTCTGTACAGGTTGTTTCACGAGGCATAAGGGAGCGGTCGAGAAAGGCTTCCCCTGTTGACCAATCCACATCTTGACTGCCGCGCTGTGCCAACAATCAGCTGAGCCGGCACAGTGCAGCGGCCATTTTTATTTTAATGAAGCCAGGGATATTTAAATCCCCGCTTCATTGACTACGTCAGGTAGCCTATTTTACAAGCCTCTGTCAGCAGAGGCATGTAGTCTAGACGTACCCTTAGTGCACTCGCTTGAGTGCTAAAATCACAGCTTTGAGATGCAGTGCAGGAAAACCCCTACAGAGCCGTCAACTTGCTTTGCAGATTGATTTTGAAAATGCCCTTGGCTTTTGTGTAACATGGGTTTGGTGGCCCTTTGACATTGCTTTCTGATGCTATTTTGGAGCCACCAATGATGGGCTCTATGAGAACTTCCCCTGGCCTCCTTGCATTAAGGGTTGGCTCTAGCAAGCAAAGAGGAGCTGCTTTGAAAAGCAAAGACGCTGGATGCTCTAAGGACACCTGGAGGTAAGAAGAGAATAATGACACTGTGGCTAGATATCTACTAGAAACTCGAGATGGTACAATAATAGCTGTTCGATTGGTAGTTTTGTTAGTGACATTTCTATGCCAGCAAAAACCCTAGTGTTAACCTGGCCTCCATGCTACTGGGTGCAAAAAGAAAAAGGTGACCACAACTACTATTACACAAAAGCTACAGCTGTTTAAGATTATTTTGCCCAAGTTCAGGGTTTGTATCATACAAGAAGACTAAACTTACAAGACTCTTGTTAACCAAGAAACTATTCAGAATGAGGAACTGACACTAAAAAAATAGTCCCACATTTGTAGTAAGGTTCTACTTCACCACCTAAGAGATCTGGATCTGTTTTCTGCTGGGTGAGTGGGACCAAGACTACTGAAGGAACACCGCAGTCAGGCCTTGGCTTGCTCATTACTGATCCTGACAGCCAAAGAAGGAACACTTAAACTTAAATGGCTGAGAGACACCCATATACAGCCAGAAGGCCAGTAACTGATCTGGGAGGTTGGGCACATCCAGGGATGGGGTAGAGCTCTGACAATCACAAGGCTGTTGGGGAGAAGAACTGAGCAGGTTCACTCTTTCAAGCTAGAGAACAGACTAAACTGTAAAGCAGGGAGAGAGAATTAGTCTCACCGCTGGCCTGTTAGAATGCATATGTAACTATCTATGGTCATGTGGGGAGTAGTAAATGGCAGCAAAGTTTGATAGTTGGTTTTGGTGGAGGGTTTGGTTTTGTTGTCCATGTGATGTCGATTATTTTTACTTAGCCATGTTGATTTTTTTTAGCAGTCTGTCATGCCATTAAACTTATTTAATTATTTTCTAGCTCTCTTAGCACTTTGTTTCCTTGCTATGAAGATAAATACCCCTTCTCATGGCCGTGTCTGGAGGGAGTTTGAATTCTGTGTGGGTGTGTATCATGCTTCAGCTAATGCTTAAATGTGTGTATTGAATATTTCATGTCTGTTTGTTCTGATGCGCATCTTGTAACCCTCCCCTCTTATCCCATGGCAACTTTGCTTAAGTGCCTTTGGTGAGGGACCCTGTCAAAGGTTCTCAGACTAGGTACACTGGATCCCCCTTGTCCACATGCTTATTGACCCTCTCTCAGAATTCTAGTAGATTGATGAGGCATTTGATTGCCCTTTACAGAAACCATATTGACTCTTCCACAATAAATGATGTTAATCTATGTATCTGACCATTCTGTTCTTTACTGTAGTTTGAGCCTGTTTGCCCTGTACTGAAGTTAGATTTACTGGCCTATAATGGCCAGGATGTTTTCTAAAGCAGTTTTTAAAAACTGGCATCTCGTTAACTACCCTCCAGTCTTTTGGTACAGACACAGGTTTAAATTCTCGTCTACAAAGAAGTTTTGCAATTTCACATTTGCTATTATCTGGCGTTCTGAAGGAATCCATCTGGTTCGAAGGACTTTTGTCACAACAGCCCTTTCTCAGGGAGGGTGAGACTCCCAACCCCATTGCACTGCTGGGGGATGGCAGAGATGGCAATTCACGTCTCTGCTGTAACTCAGGCAGCATGGCATTCAGAGCTTCCCTCACGGCTGGGTGTGCATGTATGGACTCTACCAGCTCAGAGCCCAATCCTGAACAAGCCTATGAATGTGAAGGCCCATGACTTCACTGGGGATGGGCTGATGGGTGGGGCCTGCCTCTGGCGGGAGACATGGGGAGGTGGGCTTCTTTCTCCCCTGTGGGTGCTCCAGCCCCACAGTGTCCATGGAGTTATCACCTATGCTCTGTAGGTGAGAACACTTCCAGAGACCAGGGCTATGTCTACACTGGCGGGATCTTGCCTGAGAAATATGCAAATGAGGCTAAGCATGGAATATCGCCGAGCCTCATTTGCGTACCTAAGGAGCTGTCTACACTGCCCCTTCTTGCGTAAGAAAAACCCTCTTGCGCAATGCCGCTATGCTGATTATTTTCAGGAATAACGGCATCGCGAAGAGGGTTTTTCTTGCGCAAGAAGAGGGAGTGTAGACAGCTCCTTCTGGCGCAAGAGCAAAAATGGCGGCTCATTAGGTATGCAAATGAGGCTCAGCGATATTCCACGCTTAGCCTCATTTGCACATTTCTCACGCAAGAAGCCAAGTGTAGACATAGCACAGCAGTTGTAGCCTTTGTCCCTTCAGGTACAGTGCTTGTGATGGGTAGGGAGTGAGGGGGAGTACCTTAAGGTCCCTTCTGGAAAAGTATTTCCAGCTGAGAACCAGGAGCCAAAAAGTCTATGCAGAAGAATGTTCCCTGCTGGTTTTTTAACCAGTTTGAATTTCCTTTATCTTCTCTTGCTGCTTGAGGACTGTTTACGACTTACATGCAAATTAACAGCACACATTCCTTTGTTTAGGACAGATCTGTTTGCCCCTCTGGGCAGGGCTGTGTGGTTTGGAAAACATGTTAATGCCATGCACAGCAATCTTATAACTTCACATACAATATCACCACACTTTTACCAGAACAACACTTATCAGCAAATTAAGAGTTTTCAAACCTACCTTCCAAAGATATTCTGTACAAATATTATCACACTAGCATATAAGGTCTGAATACAGGGGAGTATGCAATCACAAGGAACTATATTTAAGAAAGGGGGAAGTGATCTGGAAAATTTCAGATGCAGTAATTTGACCTCAAGCCTATGTGAGGTTTTAGACCAAATTTTGAAAGATAGAGGAGTTAGAGAGAGAAATACATGGGGATAAACATCTAAATTTTGTAAAACCATGTTAGATTGTGCCAGACCAATCGGATCTTTTTCTTTGAGAAGCTCATTTCCACCTAGACAAAGAAAATGCAGTAGCTCTAATTAGCCAGGATCTCTGTGAAGTATCTGCTACAGTACCACTTGGGAATGAGTTAAAGTGGAGAAGATGGGGATTGATTTGAGAAGCAAAAGGGAACTAGTTAAAGGGGAGACTCCAACAGGTGATGCTGAAAGGTGAGCTGTCAGACCAGTCCCTCAAGGGCTACTCTCGGGACAAGTCTTATTTCACATTTTCCTTAGTGTGGGAGCATCCAAAGAAAGCTTTGTGGCTGACACAAAGCTGGGCGGTATTGCCAACACGAGGGAGGATCGGAATATTATGCAAGATGATGTGGAAACCCTAAGAACAGGAGGAACAGAAACGGGAGGACATTTAACAGTGCAAAGTGCAGCATCAGGCATTTCAGGACTAAGTTGGAGAGGTATCTTTGGGACACAGAGGAAGGGAATGACATGGCATCGTAGGATCACAGGATGGCCATGAGCTGCCAGTGTGAAGCAGACCTATAGAGCTTCAGTGGAGGTACTTCCAGAAGCAGTTGGGAAGTGATGGTACCATTACACACAACACAAGTGAGACCTTATCTGGGCTACTGCATGTTTAAGAAAGATTCATACTGAAACAGGTGCAGAGAAGAGCTACTAGGATGATCAGAGGAATGGTGAACCTACCGTTTGAGAGAAGCCTTAAGGAGCTTGGCTTGCTTACCTAACCAAATTCAGGGTGCTCTCTATACATACACCAGAGGGTAAAGACCATGCAGGGAGAGGTTTCATTACAGTTAAGGACTAATCCTGGCACACGAAAACACGGGTATCAATTGGCCAACAATAAGGTTAGGAATGAAATTAGACGAAGGGCTCTAGCTGTCAGAGGCGTGACGGTCTGGAGCAGCCTGCCAAGGGAGTAGTGAGGGCACTAGACTGAGCTTGACACTTACTGAGGGGGGAGTATGATGAGATGGTGGCACATGGCCCATCATTGACAGCTATTAGCAAATACAGAACAGTAAGAAATGGGGCAGTAGCTGTGGGGAGCTCCGAGTTAGTACTGAGAAGTCTCTCTCAGGTGTCCGGCTGGTGGGTCTTGCCCACTTACTCAGGATCTAACTGATCCCCGTATTTGGGATTCCTCCCCCGCCCAGCGGGCAGAGACCCTGGCATTTTCTGTCTCACTCTGCAGGGGGGCAGGGGCACTTGCTTGTTTGAACGAGAATAAGTGGTGGGTTGTCTGTGACCTGGCTGAGTTAAGAGTGGCTGATTAAGGTGGGGGAGGTTCTGCGGCCTGCCATGTGCAGGAGGCAGAGTAGATCATGTTGGTCCCTTCTGGCCTGGCCAGTCTGACTCTGATTCTGCCACCCTCACTGACCTGAAGCAGTGTCATCGGGCTAAGCTTCCTGCGGTTAATGTCTCTCCCCAACCTTACCTGGGGAGCCTGAGCACCTCACTTGGGACAAGAATTTCAACTGGCAGCAGAGCGTCTGAAGTGACCTTTGAGTCTGGCTCTTACGCCACAAGTGGCCAGTCACTCCAGTGAAGTGAGATACATCCCAGTGTGGCAAAACTGAGCTCGGGAGCAAGGTCCCATTCAGGCTCAGGGCCCGTTAAGTAAATGAGCAGAGCCGTTTGCATAGGCACCGCTTCGCTTCAGAGTAAGTCAAGCGAGCTCCACTCAGTCCGGCACAAGCACACGGCAAAGTAGCCCTGATTGGCCAGTGTGGACAGGAACATGCAAATGGCTTGCAAAGGCTCCAGCAAAGAGTCCCCACTCCCAGGGCACGTCTAGACAACATCCCTCTTTCAACAGAGGGATGTAAATTAGATGCTTAGAAATTGCAAATGAAGCTGGGATTTGAATCTCCCACGCTTCATTTGCATAATCACGGCATGGCGCTCATTTTTTGAGGTTTGTAGGATCTTTGGAAGATGGCTTCTATTTTCGAAAGACCCACGTCTAGGCTGGTTTCACTTTTGAAACAGGGCTTTTTCGAAAGAGCGTCATGATGCGATTATGCAAATGAAGCATGGGAAATTCAAATCCCGGCTTCATTTGCAATTTCGAAGTGTCTAATCTACATCCCTCTGTCGAAAGAGGGCCATAGTCTAGGCACTCCCTCAGTGTGGTTTACGCTTGTTTCTAACAAGCCAGTAGATAAAGAAAAGCAGCGTTTCCCTGCAGTGGTTTAGGGGGAAAATTGGTTTGAAATCAGTAACTTTCTAATGCTGACTGAAGTGATTTGGTCTTTTCCTACAGCGTGAACGAATGCTGTGTCCTATGCGGCAGTGGGATAAGGCTCTTGGAATGGGTCTCTGACAGAGTGGTAGCCCTCCTCTCCCAACAAGCAGGCCTCTGTGTGGCTGTAGGGCCGGGGTGAGGAACCTAAGGCCGGGGGCCAGATGCAGCCCCCAACGAGCCTGGATCCAGCCCCTGAGGGTTGGGGCTCCGCTCCTGTACTTCCCCCCCCACCCGGACCCACATCCTCAGCCTGCTTCCCAGCAGCCCCTTCCTTTCCACAAACTGAACCCCTCATTTTGGCCCCTCCCCAGAGCCTAGGAGGGCCCACAAAATCTACTAGCCTGGTGTGTGAGGGGACATGGGCAGGGGCTCTCCTCAACTGGGGGCCACCTCAGTGAGGGTGTGGGAGGGGGTTGTTTTTTGCCTCTCACTTTTGTGCAGCTCCTGACTGGTTTTTCTGATTAATGTACAAAACAACCAATGGACTGGGAGCACTTTACAGACTCACAAAACATGTCGTTGGGATCATGAGTGTTTGTGGGCACAGCCCACTTCACCAGATGACCGGAGCGGTGCGTTTTTCTGAGTCAGCAGCCCTCCCCGCCCCTCGCTGTAGGGGCTGCCCCACAGCGCTCCTTGCAAGACTGGGGATGGGGAGAGGACGGCACTGCTACAGAAGATAGTGAACTCAGAAGCCAGTGAAACAGGACTGACCTTTGTCCAGGGGAAATGCTGCATCAGCATTTGTTCAGGCCTTGGCAGGATGCTTCAGTGCTGCCTTGTGTGTGCAGTGCACCGCAGCGCTTTCTGCAGCATTCGCTCAGCGACGTTGGAAGGCCCAGACTGCAAATGCAACAGAGGTGAAATCAAGCCCCTTCTGTGCTTCTCTCTGGGGCCTGGTCTATGCTAGAAAAGTGCCCATTGCTGGCAGTGGGGGTCAGAAATAGGTGCCACTAGGTCCGTGCTGACCACCATTTAGCTGCAAGGGTGTCCAGACTGTTTCAGCACTGAGGCTCGAAACCGGCTAGTGTGTTGGCCCAGCATGGCCCCTGCTTGCCCTGGACGACACTGGCAGTGAAACAGCGCGCAGCACAGATCGTCCTGCACTTGCTGCTGCCACCCGTTGGCTACACTCCACAGAAGCACTGAAAGGGGAAGGGCAGCCCCAGGCCCACCCATTATTCTGGGTCCCACCCCAGGGACCCTCTGGCAGCAGCCATTCCTCGCCCCTTTACCGCTCCTGTTCCTGGTGCTACTTCCCCACGAACCTTTGCACCTTCTCGGCCCCTGTAGCAAGGGCACCACCTGGAGCCTCCCTCCATCTCCCTTGACCCTGCCCACCCCTGCTCTCTCCAGGTGCTCCTACTCCCTTCCCAGCCAGAACAAGAATGAGTGCCCCTCAGCGCTGCAGCCTTTTCTAGAGCCCAGCCTGGTCCTGATTGGCTGACTGCTCTCCACCCTGATTGGCCAGCACTGCACACGCCTCCTCTGGCTGGTCTGTAACCCTCCCCTGCCGGAGTGGCTCCAGTATAATGACACAGGCCAGAGAACGGCCTCACAGTGATTCCTAGGGTGGAGCTTTTAGTGGCGCTCCAGCCAGGAGCGTCCACGCAGGGAGTCATGCTGGCGTAAGGACTGAGGCACAGCTAGGCGGACTAGCCCATCGAAAGCCTTGTCCGGGGCCGGCGGGGTGTGCAGAGCAGGGCACCGCGGGCCAGACTTCTGTGCATGGCTTGGGAAGGGGCAAAGCGGGGTGGGCTCTGTGGCTGCACTCTGCTGGCGACGTTACCCTGGTTTAGTCACAGTCGGAGGCGGACAGTGAAAATATTCTGGGAGGGGGCTGCATCCTCACTCCTGGGTGTATGCAGGATGAGTCTCTTCTCGGGGGAGGGTGTCAGGTTTGGTCTCCAGTGTGTGTGTGGAGGGGGGATGCTGTCTCTAGCCTAGCCCAGTGCAGAGGAGAGGCCAGGAACGTGGGGCCTTGGAGAAGGAGCTGCCATTGCTGCAGGGGTGGTTCCTGTCTCATGGGCAGGGCCCAGCTCCCTTCTCCTGCCCCTTGGCTCTTGATGATTCAAAGAAACCTGCCACAGCATCTTAAGACACACAAGAGCCTGCGGACAGGTGGGGCCCCTCCTACCACAAGACCCCACCTCAGGGGTCCTGGCTGTGGTGCTGCCAGACACGGGACTTCTCCTACGGAGCTGGGCATGCAGGCAGGCGGTGAGGTGGCAAGGCAGACCAGGGGGCTGAGCCCTCAAGCCCTAGCCCTCTGCCACCTATAGCAGCATGGGGAAAACTTACCTCAAAGAAGCATTGCTCTGTAGACAGGCCTTTGCCACGCCAATACGCTTCCCTGTGCAGACAAAGCCTGACTCTTCGCCTCCTCCGGCGTGTTTTCCGGGAACTGGCAGGAGGCCTATTGCGTTGCTACACTTGCCCAATATTTCTTGGGCCACTGATCTCCTCCACCTCACAGCTTCAGAGCGGTAAATAGTGGGTAGGCATCTGGGGACATCGCTTCCCTTGTTCCCTTCCTGCTGCCCCACCATGACGCTGCTGCAGTGAGGCAGGGAGGAGAGACGGCAGCAGGAGAAACTGCCGCTATCATAGTGGCCAGGCCCAGCTGCTCTGGGAGAGAGAAAAAGGCAGCCAAGCCAAGAGACCTGGGGCTCTTGCTAGCATGTGGGACAGACAGACAGTCACACCAGGATGGTCGACACATACACGTCTGAGAAGAAAGGTGACTCAGAGGGTAGCCACTTCCCAGAAAGCCCCCCACTTCCTGGGCAAGGACTCCCCATGGCAGCTACTTTCTTATCTCCGACCTCTCCGGGGCGGGGGCCAAAGAACACAGAGGCAAGGGACGCACCCAGAGTACAAGGGTGAGGGACACGACCCGATTTCACCACGCGGAGGGGTGCAGCCAGCACTGCCAGACCCACGTGTTAACAGTGATGAGTCCGGCCCCGAAAAGCCTGAGGTATTTTTAAAATGAAAAATGTGGCTCTCTTGTCCTTTGCATTCTATTTGCTTTTCACCACAGCCAGGAGGGCTAGAAACATACTTCACAAACACTACGATTCTCATGGTTCTCCTGGCTCAAGGAGCTGGCATTCTAAGAAAAAACACCAGCGAGCTCGAGACTTACAATTACATGGCAAGAGTTGGCAAAAATGTCAGGCTGTACTTTTGTTAAACAGAGGGCAGAGGCCGCAGTTAGCTCTGCTTTATCCAACAGCCGCCACAAGAACCATAGCACTTGTTCAGATCAAACGTGCTATGCACATGCAGTTGCCAGAGTTCTTTGCACGCAGGAGTGGGCATCGTGACCCTGTCTTGCAGAGCGCAATACTCAAGGCACAGAGCAATGAAGGGCGACATTTTCAAGGCTGGGTGCATAAATTCACATTTTTCTGGGAACAAACATCAGTGGCCTGATTTTCTAAAGTGCTGAGCACCCAGCGACGCCCACCGAAATCAGCAGGCCTCTGGGTACTGCATGCCTCCCTTTGACGGGCAGGTGGCTTTCACTTTGTTTCCTAAATAAAAAGCAGGATTCAAACATGTTACTATGTAGGTTTCAGAAGAGGCAGCTGCATTCCTGTGCAACATGACTGTTCACTGAGTGAACTTGCAAAGCTGCACACTGGGTTTGTGTTTTACCTGGGGACTGCAATAACTGCTGAGCAGCACATCCCATCACTGCACAAATGGCAGGGAATATGCCAGGCACCAAGGGCCAGACCCCTAACAATTGTGGGGGCAAGGGAATGCAGGAAGCCCAGCTGCTTAGTAGAGCCACCTCACAGATCAAACAACTGGTTGATGGCACCCAACAGCTTCCTGCATAACAATACCCCGGCTCATCCCCTTTAACATGACTTGTCATACTGCCCTGGGGACGGGAGAGGAATGGGGGGGCACTGTGGGGAAAGGGGGGTCCTACAAGAGCCTCCAGAAGGGGGAGACGGGGGAAAGGAGGTGCGCACAGAGGGAGGATAGCTAAGGGGAAGGGGCTGTGCGGCACACAGCGGCCCCGGGGGCGAGATGGGGGAGCATGCTTTGGAAGAATAGGGGCGCACAGAGACCTGCTGGGGGCAAGGGACGGAAGGGGGAAGCCAGGCGCTGAGCTAGACAGACTTGTGACTGGGGCTGGGAGTGCTGGGAGCCAGGGCTGGCTGCTGGGAAGTGGGCCGGTAAAACCTGTGCTCTGCTCTGCTTGAGCTAGGGCCGAGCAGCAACCGCCCCACCCCCATGGTGCAGTGAGGACAGTGCTGACAGTGCACCCCATAAGCCCTCCCGCCAGTGGCAAGTGCCTGGGACAGGAAGCCTTGCCCCAGCCGCACAGACAGCCTCTGCCTGGCCTCTGGCTCTCCCACCAACAGGGGCTGGGCCAGACAGGGCTTGTCTCTCCCGGCCAGTCTCCAGCAGGAGCCTTCAGCAGCCAGTTGGATCTGAGGAAGGGGGTCTGGCCCACGAAAGCTCATCACCTAATAACCCCTCTTGTTAGTCTTTAAAGTGCTGCATTGTCCTGCATTTTCCCTCTTGTTAGTCTTTGAAGTGCTGCCTAGTCCTGTCTTTTGGTTCAGCTACACCGGACTGCCAGGGCTGCATCTCTCACTATCAGGGCCAGAGCCGGGGGCGGGTCTGTTTCTTTTCTTTGAGCCTTGGTGGAGCTGTGCGGGGATGAGATTAGATCAATAGGAAGAAGGGAAGGGCCATTGAATGGGGGCGGGGGAGGAAAGTTAACTGCCCATCAGGATGAAGGGGCATTCACACATCTCCCAGGGCCATTGGGAAGATAAGAGGGGTCCCTTCACACAAAGCTTACCCTCCCTAGCCAGAGGCTAGACCTGTTCTCAGGCCAGTCCTGGCTTGGGAGCCCTGAGCACCCCTATACACATTGCCATGGCCCTGCACCCTGCTAATCCCACCTGCAGTTAGGCTTGTCCCAGAGCCGCTCCCCAGCTTGCCCCTGCCCTGGGAGAAGCTGTGCCAGGGCGCCGTCCGCCACACTGTCCGCAGGGCGCAGCCACAGCAGGGTGCACAAGAGCTGCTCTGGGAGCTCCTGGCATGCAGAGAGCCAGCCCCCCGGCGTTTTGCCAGGGAGTGCAGAGGGAGCAGGCCAGCGAGCCGGCATGGAGCCAATACACACCTCCCCAGGACTGCAGGTGGGAGGCCAGCAGCAGAGCTGCTCTGGATGCCTCGTGGCGGGCGGGATGCATGTGCATGGGGCAGGCGGCTCATGGCCCTCAGAGACCATGAATGGGCCCTTGAGTCTGGCGGGGCTGCACCGGCCGGGCTAAAGGATGCAGGGGGGTATAAAGAGGAGACTTCTGAGGAACGCAGACGAGCAGGCCCCACTCCCAGCCTGGCAGCCTCTGTGCTGATGCGGAGGATGAAAGTCTTGGGGAAGGGGAGGGAAGTGATTCTACAGAGAGGCCCCCTTCCAGGTGACGTCAGAGTATCCTCTGGCACTCAGGGCACCCCCGGGGGAAGAGGGCTGCAGTTACCAAGAAGAGGCAGGTGACACGACTGGGGAATGTGATTAGCAGAAATAGACAGGTGGGGGTCTAATGACCAGGAATACCGCCTGCTGAACTGCTGCAGTGCCAAGGATGCAGATCTCTGGAGACAGCCACACACACTCACGTGCAGTGCTGGAGAGAAGCTGGTATCTGTCATGCATGTAGGCGCCACTGAGACAAGGAACGGTAGGAGAGAAGTCTGGGAGATCAAATTCAGGCAAGCACCATAAGATTCCAAAGTTCACTATAGGGGAAGTAGAAGATGGTGGCAACCTTGGCAGAAGCAACCATGAGACGGTGAAGTTAAGGATCCTGACAAAAGGAATAAAGCAGACTTTGACCCCCTCAGGGAACTGAAGGTCGGGATCCCCTGGGAGGTGAATATGAGGGGGAAGGAGTGCAGGAGAGCTGGCCGTGTTTTAAAGAAGCCTTATTGAGGGTGCAGGCACAAGCCATCCCAATGTGCAGAAAGAACAGCAAATGTGCCAGGCAACCAGTGTGACTTAACAGAGAAATCTTTGGCGAGTTTAGACACAAAAAGGAAACTTACAGCAGATGACTAGGGAGGAGTTCTCCACAAAAGGATCTGGGGATTACAGTGGACAAGAAGATGGATGTGAGACAACAGTGTGCCAAGAAGACTAATGACATATTGGGCTGCAATAGTAAAAGCATTGCCAGCAGAGCAGATCGAGGGAAGTGATTATTTCCCTGTGTTCAGCAGTATTGAGGCCACATCCAGAGTACAGGCAGTCCCCGGGTTACATCAATCTGACTTACGTCGGATCCCTACTTACAAACGGGGGTGGGGGAGAGGCGCAGCTAGTGCGGGGTGCCTCCCCCGCTGTTGCCACCTCCGGCGGCGCGGGGGGCGCTTCCCCCCAGCAGACCAGGGAGACGTGGAGCTAGCACCCCCCCCCCCCAGCAGATGAGGGAGATGCGGAGTGGCTTTTCTCGCCACGGAGGACGCGAGTCTGCTGGGGGGAACAAGACACCAGCCAAAAGGGGGCACCCCAGAGCGGAAAAATTAATTTCCAAGGGAACAAGCAGGAGCAGCAGGCAGTGAGACCCATTGGGTTACAGTCCCCACCTTGGGAGCAACATCTCTTTCCCTCTTCAGCACTAGAGCTGCAAGTATCTTGTTAGCATCACGTGAAATTAACAAGTCCCTTCCAGCCTGGCAGAGGTGAAGCTGAAAAATTACCCAGTGGTGTGGGTGGGCAAGAATGGGGAGGAGCAGGACAGAAGGGAAGAGGGGATAAGCCCCAACCCCACACCCTGGCTGGAGCGGAGCAGGGTAAGCCCCGAGGGGATGGGTCTGGTTGCAAAGTGGGTGAGCGGAGAATGAGGACCCACCTGTGGCTAAACTCCTGTTCCCAACACAGAATTTTTCTTTACAATTAATCCTGTGGATAAATTCACACACACACTTCACAGGAAGGGATTTCCATTTTCTGCTCAGCAGAATACAACAACAGCTTTGATTGTATCAATATTTCATTGTGCTCTCCAATGACTATTGATTACACGTAATACCCATTTCACTGAACCATCTGTAGCAAATTCTATTTGGAACAGTAATATGCATTGAATAAACTTTTTTTAGTTATAAAAAACAAAGATTCTGACTATTAAATGAATAACGGGGATCTTTCAGGTACCCCAAAAGGAAGATTTGGATATAGCATGAAACACTGAAACTTATGATCAATTTTTAATTAAAATATCAACCAAAAAAACCTTCATATCAAAACAGTATGTGTTTTTCTTAGAATAAGGAAGTTGTATGAGAATCAGGGTCTTTTCCACCTAACTCCAGCTCCCCGTCCCTCCCCAAAATATGTACCAGTTCCGACTTACATACAAATTCAACTTAAGAACAAACCTACAGTCCCGACTGCCTGTACTGTGTCCAATTTGGGCTCCCCTGTACAGAAAGGATGTAGACAAGTTGGAGAGAGTCCAGCAGAGGACAAAGAAAACTACTGGGGGGCTGGGGCATGTGACATATGAGAGGCTAAGGGAACTGGGGCTTATATAGGGTTTGAGCTTTGAAAGGGGAGAGGCACATGCCTGCAGGGCAGCACAGCTCAGAAAACACCGAGCAGAGCCATTAGGGCAGGCACTGGGGAGATACTGGTGGAGGCCACTTCTCTCGACAAAACAAACAGTGTAGAGTCCACACTGGCTCTTTGTCAACAATAAAAGGAGGGGAAAGACGTAAGTCTCTCACTGGGGTGGAATATTTTTGTTGCCAGAACAGGGTATTTTGCCAGACAAAAGTCCCATTATAGTGTAGACACTTTCACTGTTTTGTTGCCAAAAGGCAGTCTTTGGTGACAAAATGTGCCAGTGTAGACAAGGTCCAAGTTGCAAAGCTAAGGGTTTGGGAAGAATACCAATATGGTTTGGGAAGAGCCTTTTTCCAGACAAATCCACTATATTTGTTCTCCCAGGAGCTGTGTCCCGAATGAAGGGCACTCAAGACAGACAGTCAGAGAAGGAAGAAAAAGGAGGTTTCCTCTAGGAAACAGGAGGAAAGAAATTTCATGAGTATGTAAAGGACATTTTTGGAAGAGTCTGCATAATTTGCAAGCTCCATGATGACTTCTGATAGCTGTTAATAAGCAATTCCCTATGTTACAATTAAACCTGTAAAATAAGCAAGTACTGAAAAGAACACTAAGGAGAACTTTTACTATTTGAAAGACAGGATGAAACATTCAAGTGCTTAAGTGACTTATGTTCCTAAACCCATTAAAAGTCAAGTAAAATTCCTAAATCACTTAAGCACTTCTGAAAATTTTACTCACAAACATTACAAAAGTTGGAAATTCAAAATTAAGATTAGTTATACATTGCAAAAAAATAAATTACTTTCACCCTAAAGGCCATCAGGTCCTAAATCACTGAAAGAAAAAAAAAGAAAAGAATGAAACATACTTCTTCTACCTGGACTCTTTCTATTGTTGACTAACATACTGCTTACTAGCACAGTATTTTAAAAAGTGAAATAGAGGTGGGTGTCTTTAAACCAGATTTGCTGCACAGTGCCAAAGATAGAGTGAGCTGCATGCCCAGCTGTTGCTAATGTTGCACCTGTTTTGTGGAAAGATATACTTTGTTACTGGAGAGCTGCCTCCATCATATTTGGACTGACTGGATTTTGGGTAGACATAGATCTGTACAACTAAAAAAAACCCTGTAATTGGGAAGAGAGGGGGGTAAAAAAGTGAATCTTCATTTCCATTAATGTCAATCTAGCATTTTTAACAAGCACTGAATTCAGCTTCTAAATATTAAGAAATGATAGGACCAGATCCTTGACTAATATAAAACTGCATAGGTTTCTATATTGAATTAATAAGATATTAAATATATAACTGAGGCACTTGCAATGAGCCTTACAACAAATTAAAACTTATATATTTACATTATTATTTTTTGTTACATTCTGGCGTGCGTTGCTTCTGTACAAGCCATACATGGAAACGTACTCCATCCCCTGAAGAGTTTACAGTCTATGGATGACTGGCTTCTGCATAGGGTTGCGAAATGGTTAACCTGGCAACCATACCAGTAAGCACAAAGCTTACCAGTATGCTAACTGGTTAAATGGCCCTTGCTGGTGAACTCCAGCAGTGCTACACCCAAGCAGTCTCCGGAGGGGTTGGCGAGCTGAGCAGCAGGACCCCATGGCTGCAGCAGGGCCAGGTGGCAGGCCGGGCAGCAGGCTGTAAGCTAAATGGTTCACCACTTAAGCACTAGCATTTAATCAGTTAAACATTTTAACATCCCTGCTTCTGCAACTGCTTCCTTTGGTTGGACCCCTGCACCTGTGCAGAGCCCCTATAACTACATAGACAGATCTTCATATCCCCCAGGGTATAAAGTTAGTGGGAGTCTGTGTGTGGATCAAATTGCATTGTAACTAAGAAAACATCAGGTTAAATACTATACCATGTATTTGGTGCTGAACTACTCTGAACCAAATTAAACTATTCTGTGAACTTGTTTAATTATAGAGTCAATCTACCAGTAATCACTAGAAGAGTCAAAGCAATGCTTTCAACACCAAGAAAAGAAAATCCATAGAAAAGAACAGTATACAAAAGCCGTCAGCCATCTGCAGGAGAGGTTTAATAATATTCCTCAACTTGAAATGCATGAAGCAGCTCAAGACTATCAACACCAACTGGGCTCACTTGAGCTGAAATTCCTGATGGGATAAAGACTAAAAATGAATTTGTTATATCAAGGAGCTGGCTAGATTAAAAGTATTTTAAAATATGACCAGGCTTTATGCTCTAAATGAATCCGGACTTGGTTTGAATTTTCCAATTATTTTTGTATGTAGGAAAAACAAACAGCTTGAACTTTCAAGTTTGTCTAAAGCGTTTCACTCTGCCAACTCTTCAGTCTGCCCTCTTCTTTATGTCTGAGCTTGGGTGCAGTGAAGGGGGAGGTAAAGTACACTTTGAAGTTGGTGAGATGAAAAGAGACAGCAGCACTGAGGCAGCTGAAAGTAGTGGCTTTTTTAAAAGCTTCCAATTAAATTAGTTCTTCAATTACTCAACTCTATCCTAGCATTTAAGATTTACAAAGCAGCTCAACTGAAAACATACAGGTTCAGCCCAAGCTGACTTTTAAAACATTATCACTCAACAGCTCTGCGACTGCACAGCAAAGGAAATAGCAATAGGAGTTATTCTGTACAGAGGCTTGGTTTCTCCTGTGCTTGTTAAAATAAATAAAAAACAGGTTTAAGTTGGGGGCTATAGGTGATGACAAGTGGTGTTCTATTGTTGGTTTTCGTGGGTCTGTCTTGAAGTAGATGGTTTCTAGGTATTCGTCTGGCTCTTTCAATTTGCTTTTTTAATTCTCTGGGTGGGTAGTTGAGGTTTATAAGTGCTTGGTAGAGATCCTGAAGTTTCTGGTCTCTGTCAGTGGGATTAGAGCCCCCAACTTAAACCTGTCCAACACATTATCAAGAAACTACAGCCTATGCTGGAACAGGATACTAAACTCCAAGAGGCTCTGGGAGACAGACCCATAGTCTCCTATAGACAACCACCTAACCTCAAGATGATTCTTACCAACAACCACAGGACATACCACACTAATACCAACCCTGGTACCTTCCCTTGCAACAAACCCCGTTGCCAGCTTTGTCCACATATTCACTCTGCTGATACCATTATTGGACCTAACCAAGTGAGTTATCAGATCAAGAACACATATTCCTGCTCATCCAGAAATATAATTTATGCTATCATGTGCCGAAAGTGTCCATCTGCTATGTACATTGGACAAACGTCTCAGACACTTTGCCAACGAATCAATGCCCACAAAACAGATATCAGACAGGATCACAAAGAAAACCCAATTTCTTGCCATTTCAACCAGAAAGGACATTGTCTCAACGACTTGATTACCTGCATCCTGCTTCAAAGACCTTTTAAGACCACACTTGAAAGAGAATCCTCGGAACTAACATTTATGCTTAAATTCGACACTTTATGCCTAAGTTTAAACAAAGACATTAATTATCTTACCCATTACAAAGATAGCTTAGCTTCCCCAATTATCACCTCTAATATCATTAGCTCACAGACATTTACCTTCCCCATCTCCCTTCTGTTCTGAAATTTGATTTGTCCTTTTCATATGTGTTCAATTTTTTTTTAATTGTATCCTTTGGTACATATGGTTGTGACAATTTTCTTCCACAATTTGATCTGAGGAAGTGGGTCTGGCCCACGAAAGCTCATCACCTAATAAACCATCTTGTTAGTCTTTAAAGTGCTACATAGTCCTGGTTTTTGTTTCAGCTACACCAGACTAACACAGCTACATTTCTATCACTATTAAAATAAATAGTCTTTCTGAAACACAAGTGAGACAAGTAGTTAGTTAGGGCCCTATGGTTTGGGAGGCACGAAGTAGCTGAAACAGCAATTGATCCCCGCATCTTTCCAGTAATGGACGTGGAGATGAAGACAGCTTATCTTATCCCCACCCCAAAATCTGTGGTCCTCCTATTGCTTGTGTCCCTGCACATCTTAAGGCCTTTCCTAGTTTTACTTTTAGCAAAGTCTGTTAGAGTACATCTACACAGCAATGTTATTTTGGAATAACTGACATTATTCTGAAATAACCAAGTCTACGCTACAAGCTTTTATTTAGAAGTAATGTCGAGCTGGAGGACTTCTTACTTAGGCTACATCTACACTACATTCCTCTGTCGTCAGAGAGGGTGTGTCTAGACTACAGGGTTTTGTCGACAAAAGTGGGCATCCACACTGCCTTTGAGTTATGTCGACATAACATCGACAAAACTCAGCAGTTTTGTCGACGTATGTAAACCTCATTCTACGAGGAATAACGCCTTTTGTTGACAGAGTTCTGTCGATAGAAGGCATTATTGCATCTACACTGTCCTTTGCGTCCACACTGTTATGTCGACAAAGCGGCTTGCTTTGTCGACAGAACTGGATGTAGTCTAGATGCTGTTTGTCGACAGAAGCTTTGTCGACAGTATCTGTTGACAAAACTTCTGTCGACAAAACCCTGTAGTCTAGATGTACCTAGAGATGTAAATGAAGCACTTCGAAAGTGCAAATGAAACGGGAATTTAAATATCCCATGCTTCATTTGCATAATCACATCATGGCGCTGTTTTGAACAAGCACTATGTCAAAAGTGAAACCACAGCGTAGATGCAGTTTTTTCGACAACGGGGCAATTTTTTGAAAGATTTTGTACTCCTCATTTTTGACGTGATTATCCAAATGAAGCACGGGATATTTAAAGCCATGCTTCATTTGCACTTTCCAAGTGCTTCACCTACATCCCTCTGCCGACAGAGGGCTGTAGTGTAGACACGGCCTTAGATTCCTGTAAGCCTCATTTCACGAGGAGCAAGGGAAGATGAAGGAAGAGTGTTGTTCCTTCGACTTCCTGCTGTGTAGACAGCGCCAAAAGTCGAGTTAAGTTATTTCAACTTCAGCTACGCAATTGATGTAGCTGAAGTTGCGTAGCTTAATTCCATTTTTGCCCTGCTGTGTAGACATGCCCTTAGAGAAAATAAGCAGATTGTAAGCAGGTTGTATTTATTTTTATTTCTCTCTAGTATAAAAGTATCAAACTTATGTTTCTGATTCCTGCATTAAGGCTACAAACTGATATTTCAAGTTTGGGAATATCTTGATGCACTATCTTTGGATTGTTCTGAACTTACATGTGAACTTCCAATATGGCTTTAACTGGTGTTTGTGTATATATATATTTTTCTTTATACAAGAATTACAAAACCTGGAGTTTTCAGGTGCCTAAGCAGCCCCAGGAATCACGATTAAGGTTGCCCCCATCCCCAAATCTGAAATGGCACCCCATCTACAATGCTATCAATGCTCAAACCTCACTTCACTGGCCCAAGCAGCAGTGTAATTGTGTTGAGAGCCTGAGTAGCGTGTTGTAACTGGATCCCATGGCATACCCCGTCTTACACCAGGGCCATTCTTCTCTATATGGGACTGGGTTCTTGGGAAGGATGTGGGTGATCTAGGACCTCACAACATCCCTTTCTACAGGTGTTCAACTCCGTGTGTGTGTGCAGGCCTAATGCCACAGCACCGCACTGCAACCCCTGTCATACTATCCCGAGGACCCTCCACCTCAGGGCCCCCCTGTGTAAGGGACCCTTTCACCCCTACATACAGAACTCCCCCTTCACAACTGAACATGTGAGAATCTCACCTTGCAGCTTCTCCAGTCATTCATGAGAGGCCCATGCCTCACAACCCTGCCCACACGCAGCCCTGAAACAACGAACAGCTCACCTCAGAACCCCTTTCACTATCACCCAGGGGCACTGACAGCCTCCCTAGGTCCCTGGGCAAGGTGTGGGGAGACCGGGCTCCTGCTCCCTGAAGGGGTGGGGCCATGGGTGGAAGGGGCAGGGCCTGGAGCTCACCATGTTGGCCCCCAGGAAGCCCTCAGTACAGCCTGGACCACAGCATGTCCCTCCCGCTCTGCCCTCAGAGCCCCATGGAGTGTGCAGCACAGTGCTCCGGTGGTGGTGTGTTTCTCAACCGTTTTTTATAAAGTAACCCTTTTTCAAAAAACAAAAAATGATAAGTACCCCCAGTACCTACAGTTTTCAGACACACACCATTTTTTTCTACTATTGCAACACATTTGTTTAAACAGGTGATGAAATGTTTGGGTGTAAAAAGTACAAAACTAATGAAGTGCTGTAAAACTTACAACAAAAATTCAGTTTTCTCCAAATTTCAATGTCAGTTGCGTTGACGTACCCCCCAGACGTCTCTCGAGTGCCCTGAGGATACTCGTACCACTGGCTGGGAAACACCGGTGGAAAGGGCCTGGGGCTCTAGCCAGCCCCACTGCCGCAGGAGAGCAGCTAGGAGCCCAGGGCCCCTTTCAATTGCTGGGCCCCAAGGCAACTGTCCCCTTTGTCCTCTCCCCCCGATTTCACCCCCATAGCCTCATCGGTCACCCCCTGTCCCATCAGTCCCCCCCATCCCTCCTCACCCCCAGAGCCCCACCGGTCCCCCCCATCCCTCCTCACCCCAGAGCCCCACCGGTCCCCCCATCCCTCCTCACCCCAGAGCCCCACCGGTCCCCCCCATCCCTCCTCACCCCCAGAGCCCCACCGGTCCCCCCATCCCTCCTCACCCCCAGAGCCCCACCGGTCCCCCCATCCCTCCTCACCCCCAGAGCCCCACCGGTCCCCCCCATCCCTCCTCACCCCCAGAGCCCCACCGGTCCCCCCCATCCCTCCTCACCCCAGAGCCCCACCGGTCCCCCCATCCCTCCTCACCCCCAGAGCCCCACCGGTCCCCCCATCCCTCCTCACCCCCAGAGCCCCACCGGTCCCCCCATCCCTCCTCACCCCCAGAGCCCCACCGGTCCCCCCCATCCCTCCTCACCCCCAGAGCCCCACCGGTCCCCCCCATCCCTCCTCACCCCCAGAGCCCCACAGCCCCCCCCATCCCTCCTCCCCCCCCCCCCCCCTCCGCCCCAGAGCCGGCTGGTGCCCCCCATCCCTCCTCCCCCCATCCCCAGGTCCCCCCCATCCCTCCTCACCCCAGAGCCCCACCGGTCCCCCCCATCCCTCCTCACCCCCAGAGCCCCACCGGTCCCCCCCATCCCTCCTCACCCCAGAGCCCCTCGGGTCCCCCCATCCCTCCTCACCCCAGAGCCCCACCGGTCCCCCCATCCCTCCTCACCCCCAGAGCCCCACCGGTCCCCCCCATCCCTCCTCACCCCAGAGCCCCACCGGTCCCCCCCATCCCTCCTCACCCCCAGAGCCCCACCAGTCCCCCCCATCCCTCCTCACCCCAGAGCCCCTCGGTCCCCCCATCCCTCCTCACCCCAGAGCCCCACCGGTCCCCCCATCCCTCCTCACCCCCAGAGCCCCACCGGTCCCCCCCATCCCTCCTCACCCCAGAGCCCCACCGGTCCCCCCATCCCTCCTCACCCCCAGAGCCCCACCGGTCCCCCCATCCCTCCTCACCCCCAGAGCCCCACCGGTCCCCCCCATCCCTCCTCACCCCCAGAGCCCCACCGGTCCCCCCCATCCCTCCTCACCCCAGAGCCCCACCGGTCCCCCCCATCCCTCCTCACCCCCAGAGCCCCACCGGTCCCCCCATCCCTCCTCACCCCCAGAGCCCCACCGGTCCCCCCCATCCCTCCTCACCCCAGAGCCCCACCGGTCCCCCCCATCCCTCCTCACCCCCAGAGCCCCACCGGTCCCCCCCATCCCTCCTCACCCCCAGAGCCCCACCGGTCCCCCCCATCCCTCCTCACCCCCAGAGCCCCACCGGTCCCCCCATCCCTCCTCACCCCCAGAGCCCCACCGGTCCCCCCCATCCCTCCTCACCCCCAGAGCCCCACCGGTCCCCCCATCCCTCCTCACCCCCAGAGCCCCACCGGTCCCCCCCATCCCTCCTCACCCCCAGAGCCCCACCGGTCCCCCCCATCCCTCCTCACCCCCAGAGCCCCACCGGTCCCCCCCATCCCTCCTCACCCCCAGAGCCCCACCGGTCCCCCCATCCCTCCTCACCCCCAGAGCCCCACCGGTCCCCCCCATCCCTCCTCACCCCCAGAGCCCCACCGGTCCCCCCCATCCCTCCTCACCCCCAGAGCCCCACCGGTCCCCCCATCCCTCCTCACCCCAGAGCCCCACAGCCCACCCCCCATCCCTCCTCACCCCAGAGCCCCACAGCCCACCCCCCATCCCTCCTCACCCCCAGAGCCCCACAGCCCACCCCCCATCTCTCCTCACCCCAGAGCCCCACAGCCCACCCCCCATCCCTCCTCACCCCAGAGCCCCACAGCCCACCCCCATCTCTCCTCACCCCCCCCCCCCCGAGCCGGCGGTGGCAGGGGCGGGCGCAGGCCGGCGGGGCGGGGCGGGGCGGGGCGGGGGCTGTGCTGGAATGCGCGGCGCCTCGCTCCCGCCCTGGCCGGCCGCACAGGAAGGCGCCTGGCGGCGAGCGGCGGCGGCGGCGGAGCGGGCCCGGTGAGCGCGGGGCGGCGGGGCGCTGTCCAGGGCTGATCAGCGCGCGGGCCCGGCGGGCGGGCGGGATCAGCACCAAGGCCAAGGGGCCGGGGCCTGCCGGCGCGGGCGGAGCTGCTCGGCCCGCTGGTCCTGAAGCGCCCGGGGCGGCTCGGCCAGGCCGCGCGGCGCTTCCCTGCGGCCGGGCGGGGCGTGACCTTGGGCCGGGCCACGGCTTTGTGCCGGGCGGGCGGGCGGCAGAAAATGGCCGATCCGGGCCGGGCCCGGCTGCCGCGACGTGCCCCGGCCGAGCGCGCTGGGCCCGCGGGGACCGAGCACCGCCCGCGGCCGCCGCATTGTACGACATGGCTGCGCCCCGCGTGCCCGCCCGGACCCCGGCTCCTCCCCGGCGTCCCCCCGGCTCCTTGCGAGCCCCCCCAGTTCTCCCCCGGCTCCTCCCGAGCCCCCCGGCTCCTCCGGAGCGGCCTCAGCGCCCCCCGGCTCCTCGCGAGCCCCCCCAGTTCTCCCCCGGCTCCTCCCGAGCCCCCTGGCGTCCCCCCGGCGCCTCCGGAGCGGCCTCAGCGCCCCCCGGCTCCTCGCGAGCCCCCCCAGTTCTCCCCCGGCTCCTCCGGCGCGGCCCCAGCGCTCTCGGCTCCCGCGAGCGGCCCAAGCGCCCCCCGAGCCTCCCCGGCTTCCTCCGAGCCTCCCCGGCTTCCTCCGAGCCTCCCCGGCGTCCCCCCTGCTCCTCCGGAGCGGCCCCAGCGCCCCCCGGCTCCTCCCGAGCCTCCCCGGCTCTCCCCCGGTCACAAGGCCACTTTTGGGGTCACTGGGTGTGGCAGCACATGCGAAACGAGTCTCTTTGCAGCGAGGGGAGCTTGTAAATACGGGAGGACTTGACTCCAGCTCCGAATGGAGGGCGGAGGGAAGAGACGCGGCCGCAGAGCTGTGTAGACACGTTCTAAATGTAGCTCGGAAACGAGTGGCGTTTTGTAAAGCGAATGTGTCTCCTGGTAATGTAAAGCAATCAAGGATTTGTCTTAAAGTAGCCTGGCTTATTGACAAGTTTTCCAGAAGGTGAGTACATACTTGTGAGCAAAAAGTAAACATTTTAAAGAAAAATGCATATTTGCTCAGTTCATAAAAAGAAAATATCTAATTAAGGAAGAGCTAGCTTTCACCAAATCTCTCGTTTTTTCTATTTTCCTATTTGTATTTCATAACAGTTGATAGTCTTGGATAGATGTGCCGACATTACCAACCTACTCTCTCAGTTTTGGATCTTAGAAAATGGATGTTTATATTTGTAATTGTCAGATTTTTACTGGTGCTCTTTGGTTTTTTTTTTGACAGAATTGCTGTTATGGCAACTCAGGTGCTGGGGCAGTCTGGTGGGAACAGCCTATTTTCGGGCAGTGCCAACATTGGCATGGCACTGTCTAACGACATGTATGACTTGCATGACCTTTCCAAAGCTGAGCTGGCAGCCCCTCAGCTTATTATGTTGGCAAATGTGGCCTTGACAGGAGAAGTTAATGGCAGTTGCTGTGATTACCTGGTTGGAGAAGAGAGGCAAATGGCTGAATTGACAACTGTAGGTGACAGCAACTTTTCAGATAGTGATGGAGAGGGCATGGAAGATACACAGGGAGAGGACAGCGACCCTGATGGACCTGAAACCATGGAATTAGGGGCTCTTGAAATTCCTAGTGTGGAAAGCCAGGGTCCAGCCGTTTGCCCTACTCCTGAGCCCTGCAGTCTGGACAAGGACCACCTCACCCTGGAAGCACCAGATACTCCAGAGAATGCAGAGGACAAATGTAAAAGCTTGAAAAGCAAGCCATTTCGTTGCAAACCATGCCATTATGAGGCAGAGTGTGAGGAGGAGTTTGTGCATCACATTAGAGTGCACAGTGCCAAGAAATTCATTGTAGAGGAAAATGCAGAGAAGAAAGCCCAGGTCAAGGAATCTGATTCTTGCACCACAGAAGAGGCAGATTTCTCTAAGGGGCCTATTCGCTGTGATCGCTGTGGCTATAACACTAACAGATATGATCACTATCTGGCACACTTGAAACACCACAACAAAGCAGGAGAAAACGAGAGAGTGTACAAGTGCACCATATGTACTTACACCACTGTCAGTGAGTATCATTGGAAGAAACATCTAAGAAATCATTTTCCTAGGAAGGTGTACACGTGCTCCCAGTGCTCCTACTTTTCAGACAGGAAGAACAATTATATTCAACATATTCGAACTCATACTGGTAAGTCTTTCATCTCTGTTTGAGCAGGAATATTGGTGATTGGGGGAACTGTACTAGGTATGTCAGAGTGGGACTCTTGTATTTGCAAGATTTGCTCCACCCTGATAAGGCTTGTTTGACTGTTGTACTTAATTACAAATCTTAAACGAGCCAAAATGTTCCATAGAATCTCTATAGATAGGAATTCCATGCTCCAAAAATAAGAATATAGCAGGACACTTGATCAGGACAGTGACAGTGGAGATTAGAGAGGCTATCAAATTAAAAAACTCAATAATAGTGGGGGGATTTCTACTATCCCCATATTGACTGGGTACATGTCACCCCAGGATGGGATGCAGAGATAACATTTCTTGATACTTTAAATGACTCCTTCTTGGAGCAGGTAGAACCCCCCAAGGGGAGAGGCTGGTCTTGATTGAGTCCTAAGTGGAGCACAGGATCTGGTTCAAGAGGTAAATATAATTGGACTGCTTGGAAATAGTGACCATCATATAATAAAATTTAACATCCCTGTGGTGGGAAAAACACCTCAGCAGCCCAACACTATGGCATTTAATTTCAGAAAGGGGAACTACACAAAAATGAGGAAGTTAAACAGAAATTAAAAGGTCCAGTGACAAAAGTAAAATCTCTGCAAGATGCATAGAAACTTTTCAAAGACACTATAATAGAAGCCCAACTTAAATGTATATCCCAAATTAAAGAACACAGAGAACCAAAAAAGTGCTACTATGTCTTAACAACAAGGTAAAAGAAGCAGTGACAGATAAAAAGATATCTTTTAAAAACTGAAAGTCAAATCCTAGTGAGGAAAATAGACTTTGTCAAATTAAGTGTAAAAATATAAGAAAAGCCAAAAAGGAGTTTGAAGAACAGCTAGCCAAAAACTCAAAAGTAATAGTAACATGTTTTTTAAGTACATCAGAAACAGGAAGTCAGCTAAACAACCAGTGGGGCCCTTGGACAATTGAGATGCTAAAGGAGCACTCAAAGATGATAAAGTCATAGCGGAGAAGCTAAATGAATTCTTTGCTTCGGTCTTCACGGCAGAGGATATTGGGGAGATTCCCAAATCTGAGCCATTCTTTTTAGATGACAGATCTGAGGAATTGTCCCAGATTGAGGTGTCATTAGAGGAAGTTTTGGAACAAATTGATAAACTTAACAGTAACAAGTCACCGGGACCAGATGGCATTCACCCGAGAGTTCTGAAAGAACCCAAATGGGAAATTGCAGAACTATTAACTGTGGTTTGTAACCTAGCCTTTAAATTGGCTTCCATACCTAATGATTGGAAGATAGCTAATGTGATGCCAATATTTAAAAAGGGCACTAGAGGGCTACGTCTAGACTGACATGATTTTCCAGAAATGCTTTTAACGGAAAAGTTTTCCGTTAAAAGCATTTTCAGAAAAGCGCATCTAGATTGGCACGGACGCTTTTCCGCAAAAGCACTTTTTGCGGAAAAGCGTCCGTGCCAATCTAGACGCGGTTTTGCGCAAAAAAGCCATTTTAGCCATCGGGGCTTTTTGGCGCAAAACAGCACTGTGCTGTCTACACTGGCCCTCTTGCGCAAATGATTTGCGCCAGAGGGCTTTTGCCCGAACGGGAGCAGCACAGTATTTCCGCAAGAACACTGACACTCTTACATGAGATCGTCAGTGTTCTTGCGGAAATTCAAGCGGCCAGTGTAGACAGCTGGCAAGTTTTTCTGCAAAAGCAGATGATTTTGCGGAAAAACTTGCCAGTCTAGACACAGCCGAGGTGATCCTGGCAATTACAGACTGGTAAGTCTAATGTCAGTTCCGGGCAAATTAGTTGAAACTATAGTGAAGAATAAAATTGTCTGACATGTGGATGAATATAATTTGTTGCGGGAAAGTCAACATGGTTTCTGTGAAGGGAAATCATGCCTTATTAATCTATTAGAGTTCTTTGAGGGGGTCAACAAACATGTGAACAAGGGGGATCCAGTGGATATAGTATACTTAGATTTCCAGAAAGCCTTTGACAAGGTCCCTCACTAAAGGCTCTTATGTAAAGTAAGTTGTCATGGGATAAGAGGGGAAGTTCCTTTTGTGGATTGATAACTGGTTAAAGGACAGGAAACAAAGGGTAGGAATAAAAGGAACCACTTTTACATACAGATTCAATACATTTAGAATTTCTGACCTGCAAAGTGAAAGACACTTTCTTAAAAAACAAAGCAAAATTGACATCAGACTAAGGGTAACATTTTCAAAGGGCCTATGTGATTCAGGCACCTTTGAAAACTTGATCCTAAGGCTGAGACAAAACTTGGCAATTTTCAGATTGTTGCAATAATAGAAAATAAGGAATTCACACACAAAGACACCCCCACACCCAACCTCAAGCAACTATCAACCCTGCTGAGTAAAATCCACTGTAATACTATGTGAATTGGCCAAGTGTGGGAGGCGTTCCACTGGACGGCATTTCTCTGTTTTGATGTAAAGTGATAGCTTTTGAACACCATATGCAAGTCCAGAATTTTAGGGAATGTTCTCAGAATCAGTGGGCAGAATCCTGTTGATTTGGGGGAAAACTGAAAAGCCATTTGGGGGAAAATTGGGGACACAGAAGCCCTGCTCTCTAAGGATGCCATAGCTTCAAGCACCCCTGCGATTGTCCATAGCCCAAGGTACTGGTTGATGCCAGTTAACACCCTTTGGCATAACGATACCCTGATTTCATGTCTGTGCCCTTTCTCCGAATAGATTTCAATATGTTGATACTCTGAATTACTTAACTCCTAGACAGAAAAGAAATAATAATGCAGGGAAGGCCCACATAGCCATGACAGGGGTGGGAAAGAAATGCTGGTCTGGGCAGAATAGGGGTGTGCACAGTCCTGGTTTGGGGGGGAATAGGGCAATTGCATAAGACCTCTAATGGGGTGCAAGAGTGGTATGGGGGACACAGAGCAATGGCATGAGGCAGAGGGTCTGCAGATTGCAGAAAATCCCTAAAATACCTGGGAGGGTGGCCCACGGGACCTTCCGGGGGAATGGAGGGGTGCTTGGTACGTACAATGAGCTGGGCCTACTGAAGCTAAGACATGCACGACCCCGTGGTTATTTATATGGGATTCCGACACATCTCGGGTTCCCATCGCTGCAGTATCCAAGAGAAATAGGAACACCATTTGTTAGCATGCACGAGGCTCATGTAGGAGATCTCGAACCCGTTTCTAATCTGCTACTGGCAGAGGAAAAGAGAGAGCACATCCTCATTGTGCTGCACCCAACGCACAATGTCTGTGACATGGCTCCAGGATTAGGGCAGGACAAAACGTGGTCTAAGTATTTTGCTATTTTAACAAGATTTTCTGAAGCATGAGAAACCAGCTTCCAGAGCTCTGCCATGGGGCTCCTATGCTGTCGGTGCCACAAGTGCTTTTCCTTCTTAGCAAAATGGCTGCCAGTGGCACCAGCTTTGTCTCATCAGGAGGGATGTTTGTTTGGCCAGTCTCTCCTGGGATCGGGTACAATTCTTTCTCTGCTCCTGTGCCACAGGACGGGCTTCACTGCCAGCCAGCCTTGCCACTCACTCCTCCTGGGGGCAGCCAGTGGAGATTACCTCAGAGAGAGAGAGACTCAATCATCTTCTAGTTGCCCTGGGCTGGCCCCCCTTTCTGACCTGGTTTTTCCTACTGTGTGGGCTGTGCTGGCTGAGCAGAGTGCATACAGAATTTCTCCTTTGAAGTTACTGTGCTTGTTACCCAAGTAAAATGGTTTTAGCAACTTCATTTGAATCTCCCGAGCAGTTCTTCTCAGTCTGAAATCTCCTAGAAATACAGGACCAGAGTCATGAGATTTGCAGGTCAAGACTGAGGTACAGTGGGGAAGCTTGCGCATTGCCAGCCTGCATTAGTCTGTGCCCTGAGTTTCTTGTCTACTTTAGACGTACTCATGTCTGCAAAATAGAAGTGTCTTGTTTAGAGGACAGTGCTTAAAAAATCACACTTCTGTCTGAAAATAAAAGCACATCTCAGATTATCAGCAAGACAAAGATGCTGAGGTGGTAACTTTTACTGGCCTGCTTTAATGGTATTACTTCGCCCACCTTGTGTCTCTGATATCTTGGGACCAACATGGCTACAACACCACTGTGTACCTTGCAACTGAAAGCAGTTAGGAAAATAACAACATATTCCTGTCTCTCATTTTGTGCTGTGGACAGCACTTTTTGTATGGTCAGTTTCACCATTTTCCCTGTAGTCAGTCAGTTTCTGCTTTTGTTGGTGTGAATCTTTCAAAGATCATTGGGAGAGAGAGAGAACTTTTTAGAAAAGTTTAGCCAAAGATCAGGTGGAGTTCCCAGAAACTACTTTTAATTCATTTTTAAAACTGACTTGATTTCTGGTTAATCATGTCTCTTTAAAGTTTCCCTGCTTTTGTTTGGATACTGCAGTCAGCTGGGATGTTCAGGGGACAAACTCTCAAAGCTCTCTTTGCGATAAGGGTGCTTAGCATTTTATAGGATCTAACACAAAGCAAGAGCCTTTCAAGGCAGCCTTTAGTCGATCACTGCATTTGGGATGGGCCAGTACTACACAGTAACAGTAGTGACAGTGTTTCAGAGAGGAATAAATGAGCAAAAGAAGAAATACGCCTTGATCCTTATGTTCATACTGCAGTCCAAGGTCTTGTCTGCTAGTGTTTGGATCTCTGGCAAACAGTGTGTTGCATTTATTGTTTCATTAGGGCTGCGTCTAGACTGGCAAGTTTTTCCACAAAAGCAGCTGCTTTTGCGGAAAAACTTGCCAGCTGTCTACACTGGCTGCTTGAATTTCCGCGAGAACACTGACGATCTCATGTAAGATTGTCAGTGTTCTTGCGGAAATGCTATGCTGCTCCTGTTCAGGCAAAAGCCCTTTTGCGCAAAAAAGCCCGGATCGCGAAAATGGCAATCGGGGCTTTCTTGCGCAAAAGCGAGTCTAGATTGGCACGGACGCTTTTCTGCAAAAAGTGCTTTTCCGGAAAAGCGTCCGTGCCAATCTAGATGCTCTTTTCCGAAAATGCTTTTAACGGAAAAACTTTTCCATTAAAAGCATTTGCGGAAAATCATGCCGGTCTAGATGTAGCCTAGATGTTTTGTGCTGACAAGTGTTTGCCACTAGTTAACCAATACATTAACTAGGGAAGCTATTTTAAAAAATCAAATAAAACAAGCAGAAGAAATGGGTTTTTTAAGTACCTGGCAGTCTGTACATATGGTTCTTTATTGGAAGTGTCCTTATTACTGGTTAAAATTGAACTTTGTATTTAAAGTGCCTAACGAAACAACCAGGTCTTAACTTCTTCAAATGGTCTTATCAGTAGGGCCTAGGGATGTAAAATCCTGTTGAACTGGCTAAACATATTATTTAACTGATCAAAGGGGGATGAGGGGCTGCTCCCGCGTTTCAGCCTACGGTGCACCCTGGCTCCCCGTGGACAGAGGCTGTGTTGTGCTGGAGCTGCCCTTGTCTGTGGTGAGCCCATGGCGTGCGGAGCTGTGTCAGCCTCAGTAGTTAACTTAACCTGTAAGGCCTACCGTTAAATCTTCCCATCCCTAGGAAGGCCCTGATGTGACTTTGTTATAGATGTGTCTATTGCGTTAGAGAGGAGGGCTGTGTGCGCGAGATGGGAGGACGTGGAACTGAAGGAGTTAGTGACTACACAAACTTGGCTGATTGCTACACCGCTATTTGCCTTTTGCCTTTGCTGACTCTCTCTTTAGATTGCCACCTGTCTATTAAACTCAGCGTTGTCATGCTGCCCACTCCAGTCAAAACTCTCCTATGCAGCTTTTCCAGTAACATTTAAATCTTCTGCATCGGATATTTGATGTTCATGTTGCTAGTCCTTTTCATTTACTAGTCTTACATGGCTGGTGTGGATAAGGCGAACTTCTTTCTTCGGTTAGCTTTCTAATTGTTAGTTGAATTTGAGATTTTACAGAGAGATTTTTTGCTACTAATTAGTTTCACACTTAAAATGCTCCCGTCTGATTAACACGAGAACTCCCAGGAGTGCCAGACTGCCATGCTGGCGAGCACCACTGCCTTCCCGTGTGTTGAACTTGCACATGTCAGGAGAGCTGCAGCGCTTTGATCAGGCTCTGTGTCAGCTCTAAGTCAACTGCACCGTGCAGTGATTTGGGAGAGGGCACCCAGGTTAGTGTAGTTCAAGTGAGAGCAGGCACACAGGTTAGTGTAGTTCAAGTGACAGCAAAGCCCTCCCTGAGTTCCCATGTCTGCTCTGGTGCTGTGCTCTTAGGACTCCTGCGGTCATATCGCACAGCTCAGCTGTGGGAAGCTGAGCAGCTCTGCAAGGCGTGGGTCTGCCCTTCTGGGCACACGGGGCGACTGGGAAAGCACTGGGGAATGGTCAGTGCTAGCGATGTAAGCGATTAGTCGACTATCCGATAAGCAAAAGCTTCTCAGATAGTTGACACACTAGTCGACTAGTCCCTCCCCCCCTTGCTGCCTCTATCACAAAGAGGCAGCAAGTGGAGGGAAGAGGAGGGGCTGTTGCAGGGAGCTGGCTTAAAAGCTGGTTCCCCCCAGCTCCAACTCCAGCTCCATGGGAGGGGGCAGGGGCGTGGCGGTGGCCAACTTTGAAATATACAAGAGTCCCGCTGGGGCTCTTGTACGTTTCCGAGAGGAAGCACCCATATGGAGCCTGGGGTCAGTGGGACTCCCCGCTGGCCCCGGGCTCTGTGCAGCGTTTCAATCTTTGAAATGCCTAAGAGCCCCTGCTGGGGCTCTTGTACATTTCAGAGGCAGAACGCAGAAGTTCTTATTGACTAATCGAATAGTCGATGGAAATCCCATCGACTATCCGATTAGTTAATTAATTGAAATTTAATATCCCTCCTCAGTGCTAGGGTTAGCTTGCATCCGCACTAGAGTGCAAGTGGCAGTTGGGCTTTAGCCTCGCCCCCAGGTGTAGCGTGCACCAGCAAGGTCTGCACACAGAGCATGTTACGTGGGGCTTCTCGCAGCACAAATCACTCCACAACCCAAGTGGGTGGTCTGAAACCTGAGCCTGTCCGGGCCACGGCGCTTCAGGCTGGGGATCCAAAACTGAAGCCCAAGCACTTCAGCTCCAGGCAGGGGCCTACAACATCAGCTTCTGCCCTGGGTTGTAGCACTTAAGCATGGGCTGCAGCTCTGGTCCCCAGCAAGTCTTAACGCCTGCCCTGCTAACCCATGAAAATAGGGCCCAGAACCACTGGGGGGCTGTGCAGACAAACTCCGAGTCACATCCCTGCGTGCCCACTTCTTTAGAACAGGAAATGAAAAGTACTGGTAACAAGCAGGGCCTGCGACAAAACCAGGCCAGGCCCTTTGATCACGTGGCAGTTTCATTGTACGTGTCTGGCAAAACTCTCGCATATTGTTTAAAGTGGGGGAGAATTAATTTTTTTTAGGAGGGGCCTTAACCTGTTGCAGGGTGGAATTTGTCTTTTAGATGCTGATCTAATTAACAGTGTATAATAGGATTAGTGAGAGGAAGAAATTTAGTTAAAGGACTTTTCTACTCGAACAGCACTGCAGTGGTACCGCTGCAGCATTTGGTGAAGATGCTACATACGCCAGTGGGAGAGGTTCTTCCATTGGTGCAGTTACTCCACTTCCGCAAGAGGCTGTCTTTCTGTTGATGGGAAAAGCTCTCCCATCGACACAGTGTTGCTCAGGAGGGTGGATTTTCCATGCCCTGGGGAGACAGAGATATACCAACGTAAGTCTGTAGTGTAAGCCACAGAAATGTGAAAAAGAAATCTCAGCCCTGTCCCCAGCCCCCCTACTGCTCTTGGTTGGGTCCACACAAGGCAAAAGGTGTGTTCTTCACACCCTAATGAAGACAAGGCAGCATGCAGCTTTCGTGTGTTACCAGGTTCAAGTAAAGAACAATTAGGAACGTAGGATTTACCTTGACCTGCTTAGCAGGTGTTTATAACTAAAACTTCCTTGTCTTCAGTGAGGACAATCCTTGTGTTAGGCTTTATGTACAAATGAGATCAATCCAGAATAGCTAATGCATTTTATATCGTTTAGCTTGAAAGTCGGTTATCCTGAAAACGAACAAGGCACTAGCTTGTCAGTCTGGGGACTCCAAGGGTGCACCTTCACGACAGAGACTGCAGGCTTGTCCCCACTCCCAGGAGCACAATGCTGCAGTGATCCATCTACCAGGGATCGATTTAGTGTTTCTAGTGAAGACCCGCTAAATTAACCACAGATTACTCCCTCCTCAATTCCAGTACTCCAGCAGAACGAGACATGTAAGGTAAGTTGGTGGGAGACTTTCTCCCATCGACCTAGGACAGCGTAGACACTGCAATAAGTTGACCTAAGCTACGTCGACTCCAGCTATACTACTCCCGTAGCTGCAATTGCGTCACTTATGTCAGCTTCACCCCGTCGTGTAGACCTGTCCTGTACCTCATAGCTCAGTAGTGTAGATGTAGACTGTGCCCACAGAAGTGTTTCTGTTGGCCTAGGAACACCGCCTGTCCAAATGAGGTTAGCTGTGTCGAGAGATGCCCTTCCATCAGCATAGCTATGCCTGCACTGGGGCTTTTGTTGGCAATGCTGTGCCATTCAGGGCTGTGGGGTTTTATTTGTTTCATTTTTATTTGAACTGTTTGTTTTTGCAGGAGAACGTCCCTATCAATGTTCTATGTGCCCCTATTCAAGTTCTCAGAAGACTCATCTAACCAGGCACATGCGAACTCATTCAGGTAGGTGAAAAGGCAGCATCACAGTAACCCCGTGGAAAATATTTCTTACATTTGTTTAGTGTTGGCCAGGCTTAAATTATCGTCATGACAATGGTCTAGCTTTCTAGGAGGACGCTGAACCATGTGCAAGTCAGATAGGCCCTGCTGACTAAAGAACAGGATATCGGGCACCCAGGGCTTTCCTACAGGGGAGGGACCACTACAATCAGAATGTCCCATTAAGCCGGGGTTCTCAAATGCTGCCTGCTCTCTTATTTCACTCTTCGCTCTGTAGAAAGGGACATGCAAAAAGTGTTAATATTTTGTCCCATAGAAACATTTTGGGTTAGACTGTGACACTTGTGTTCATTCGAATAGATTTTGAAAATGTAGGTAAAACGTGTATCTCTGGGACAGGGGAAAGAGCACGCTCATTGTGGTGTTAGTACATTCATGTTGTTGGAAACTCTGCACTGCTGCCCACCACTATTGTCGCTTCATTTGGCAGTGGCAAGCTTGCTTGGTCATTTGTAAAGGGGTTTGAGATCCCTAGATGGAAGGGGCTATCCAAGTGCCAAGCCTTACTCTGAAAAGTTGTAATGAAGGAGTAGATATTTTCCCATTGCAATCCAAGGCTTGGAAGAGTATCTTCATTTCTTTGGACTTTTTACACTGGGATATAGGTTCAGGAGCAATAGGATGGAGTGTGTGGAAACATCCTCAGGTTGTGTATATTGTCACAGCTCAGTTGAAGTCACTGAAGCAATGACAATACATACAAGGTGAGGGTCTAGCATGTAATGTCTAATATAGATCTCAGCAATTCTGAGAGCAGAGTTAATTTATGATGCCTAATTTAAAAAAATCTGTCACAGTTTCTTCCAAGAACATTTGCAAGAAAATGTCTGCTTAGCTTTATGGCCAGTATCACAAAGAGTTGCAGAAAATGTTTACAGTCATATTCCCTGGGGTTTAAGGGCAAGATAGTAATTGTCACTGTCATTTATTTCACTGTGATTGGTACTGAGTTCTCAGGAACTTGTTATCTCTCTTTTTCAAAGCTGGTTTGTGAAATGGCAGCATTTACAATTTTGCAGCTGCTGTTGTATTGAGTGAGGTGAGAGCCACAAGTACAACTCGGTTGTAGCTCTCGGGAAAATTCAGTGTGAACTTGAACCCACACTACCTCTATTGCCTTAATTGTGACTCTCGCCTGGATAACGAGAGCAGGCTGCAAACCCTAACTCAGAAGAATATAAATATAGTAGTCAGATTAGGCTACTGGTGTCCAGGCCAGGAACAAAATACTGCGTGTGCAATGTTGAGAAAGACAGAAGGGACAAATAAGTTCGATAAAGCAGCAGGAGTTAATAAAGTAGTAAAGCAGATGTTACTGGTTGTGTGTCACAGAATCCTAGAAATGTCGGGCTGGAAAAAGGGACCCAATAGGTCAGCTAGTCCAGGCCCCTGCACTGAGTCAGGACCAAGCAACCCTCCCATTCCTGACAAGATTTTGTCCAACCTGCTTTTAAAACCATCCAACAACTGGGATTCTCAAACCTCCCTTGGAAGCTTGTTCCAGAGCTTCACTATCCTTATAATGAGAGTTTTTTTCCTAATATCTAACTTAGGGGTGAGCAAATATTGGTCCGTTGGCTGGAGCTAGTCTGCCAGGGTTAGCTCATGGCAGGTCCCCATGTCACCGTATTTATCTGCACCTTCGCAGTTACAGGGATCATAGCTCCCATTGGCTGCAGACCACCGCTCCTGGCCAATGGGAGCTGCATTGCCCCTACCTGCGGAGGTGCAGGTTAATTATAGCGTCAGCGGCCCACCAGCGACTAACCCTGGTGAACTGCCGCCATTTTATTGCCCACCCCGAATCTAACCTATACATGTTCCTTGCTGCAGATTAAGCACGTTACTTGTTGTCTTACCTTCAGTGGGCATGGAGAATACCGACCTCTTTAGAACACTTGTGATATATTTGAAGACTATATTCAGATCCCCACCCCCTTCAGTCTTTTTTCTCAAGAGGAAACATGCCCATTTGTTTAACCTTTCCCCATAGGTTAGGTTTCCTACACTGTTTATTATCTTTGTTGCTTTCCTCTGGAAACTGCAGTTTAGCACATCTTTCCTAAAGTTCAGCCTCCAAATTGGGTACAGTAGTTCATGTGAGGGCTCCCCAGTGCGGAGTGGATCAGGGCTCTTCCCTCCTGTGTCTTCCATGCAACACTCCTGGTAATACAAGTCATGTCTTGACATGGTTTAAAGGAATTTCTGGGCATCTTAAACAGTTGGAACAGCTCATTCTAGAGCACACAAAGGGAGAGGCTGCTCTTTACCAAATCCTAAGTAATGCACAGTAAAACATACTTGATCCACTCATTATTGATGATAGTGTAACTAAGTTCAGGATCCTCAGGAAAGGGATTGTGCCGTATCAAACACAAGGGTTGTGATGTTAAACTTGTGAAAGGAAGATTAAAGGGGGAACTCAAAAAAGAAAGAGGAAGATAGTTTTAAGAAAGCAGCACTGCTCTGGTCTGTGCTAGATGTTGTAAGATTCGAGCGTGCTATAAACAATAATAAACAGATTCTAAAGTCAGAAGTGAGGAAATGCAAATCCTCAGACTTGGCGTGGGAGACAAGTTAGTTGTACCCTAACGGTGACACAGAAAACATGCGGGCCTCTAAACAAACAAGGAGAGGAGCAAGCAAAAACCAAAACAAAACTCCAGGGTTACTCAACTTTGGAAGCCCCGGGGGCCACAATGATATTCACAACACATGCCGAGGGCCGCAACTTAAGTGTGGTTGCATATACAGTACATGCAAATATATATGCAAATAGCTTTTCAGACCGACGGGCATGAGTACAAAAATTAAGGCAAGACTATACAACACATAGGCCGCATTTAAGTTAGTTCTGATAGTAATAAAAAGCAATATTTACCCAATTTCCACCCATATGACAGCACTTTTAATGAGCAATGACAGTCCAAGAATTTAGCTACTAAATGCTTATCAACAGAAGACCATTCTCGACTCGCTATTGCGGCGCATGTTCCCAGTGGAAGCCATGTTCAAAGGATCCCACCTGCGGGCCGCATGTTGAGCCCTGCGTAAACCCAAACCGCACCAGGAGCCGCAAACAAATGGGCCACGGGCTGTATGTGGCCCATGGGCCACATGTTGAGTAGCCCTGGTCCAGGGTATTAAATAGCAAAGGGCCGGAAGCTATTGACGCCCAATGGATATCCCTCAGAAGTGTAGCCCTGGTATCCGAAGCAGGTGCCCTCTGACTGCACATCTACACTAAGGATGTGACAGTGTATTTGTTTAAATGGTTAAAAAACAGCTCCCCACGTGCACTGGTTCCTGCGGAGCTGCCTCCCCCGGCGTGCAAATGTGTAACCGCAGTGCTTACATGTTTACCAACAAAGCTAAATGCCTTCTCTGCATCATTCTCTGCGCAGACGATCTTTGAGAGAGACATACATTTTGTCAGACAATAAAAAGAGGTACTGCCAGGCCTGAGGTGATTAAAGAGGAGGGGCTTGAATGAACAGCTTAATTAAATTACAAGACACTAGGGCTTTTTTTTTGCAATTTTTTCAAAACACAGTTGAACTTGTCACACTAAAACAAAAGGAAAAACTGTGTAGCACTTTAAAGACTAACAAGATGGTTTAATAGGTGATGAGCTTTCTCGGGCCAGACCTACTTCCTCAGATCATATTCTGAAAGAGAATTGGCATGACCATATATACCACAGGAATACAATGAAAAAGTGAACTCATTATTAAACTGACATCAGATTTAGAACAGAAGGTGGGGTGAGGGAGAAGGAGGGAGGGAATAGCTGTTTATAAGTCAATGAGTGGCTAATCAGGGGTGATAAGTGGGGAAGCTATCTTTCTAATGGGTAAGGTAATTAGCATCTTTGTTAAGGCCCATTCGTAAAGGGTCAAATTTAAGCATGAATGAAAATTCTGAATTTTCTCTCTGTAATCTGGTGTTAAAGTCTCTTTGAAGTAAGATGCATGTAGTAAGGTCGTTAAGACTATGTCCAGGTAGGTTGAAATGCAAACTGACAGGTTTTTTCTTGTGAAGATGTCTGATTTGTGGGCATTAATTCTTTGGGCGAAGTGTCTGAGAAGTCTGTCCAATATGCATAGCAGAAGGACACTGTTGGCACAAATTATATTTCTGGATGAACAGGAATATGTGAACTTGATCGTATAATTGACATGGTTAGGTCCAATGATGGCGTCACCAGAGTAAATACGTGGACAAAGTTGGCAACGGGGTTTGTTGCAAGGGAAAGTTCCAGGGTTGGTATTAAGTGCTACATAGGGTTTCCTTTTGTTTTAGCAAGATCAGACTAACATGGCTACCTCTCTATTACTTGTCACACTCAAGATATTTTTGCACACTTACATTTATGTATAAATAAGCCAAAGCCACCATGGCGTTTCAAAGGGGCAGCGCCACAGGGAGCCCGGGATCAGTTGGGGATTCCTCAGCTGACCCTGGGCTCCATGTGGCTGACGCTTTGGAAAGCTGTGGCGGCATTTCAAAGGGGCAGCGCTGCATGGAGCCCAGGATCAGCTGTGCGTCACTGCCGCTTTGAAGAACCCCCCACACTCTTCCTCCTTGCTGCTTCTGTCTGATAGAGGCAGCAAGTGGGGAGAGAAGCAACTAGTTGACTAGACTGTAACATCCCTACTTAGGACTTGGTCTTCAGTTTTTAAAACTAGCATGCAAATGCTAAACCAAACAGGACTCTGCACGTTCTATTTAATAGAAGGTAATATTTTAAATATTTCAAGTAAAAATTCAGAGAATTGAATTAGTAGGGGTAATGATCATTTGAATGATGTACACTTTTTCCAGAAAATTCTGTTTTTAAAGTGTGCTTTATTGCCTTGCTTGCCATCTGTAAGTGTCAATTTTCATCCATTTCATTTTCAGTGCAAATAGAAAGTCTATTAAACCTTTGTAAAGTTGGACTGTTTTAGAAATGTTTGTGTAAGACAATTATTCATCACCTGTTAATTTCCATTTTTCTACAATGCATTCAAAGGACCAGTTGGGTATGGATTCCATTTGCTAATAGTACTATAGAACGATCTATTCCGGTATGTATTCAGAGACAGAGTGTGATGTAGTTATTGCTTGTTTGCTTGTTTTGTTTTTCCTTCTTTGTGTTGTTATTGGTGTCTTTGTGAACGTGTTTGTGACTATACGATTATGATTTTGGATTTCTTAAGTTGACACACTTTTAAGAAAGAAGCATGGACAATTGTTTGAAATTGACGTAGTATCTATATAACGTCACGTACCTGTTTCTTCAGTGTTTTAATCGGAATTCCCCATTCCTTCCTCAGGGGAGAAGCCATTTAAATGTGATCAGTGCAGCTATGTGGCCTCAAACCAGCATGAAGTTACTCGCCATGCAAGGCAGGTTCACAATGGGCCCAAACCTCTGACTTGCCCGCACTGTGACTACAAAACAGCCGACCGAAGTAACTTCAAAAAGCATGTGGAGCTCCATGTCAACCCACGCCAGTTCCTTTGTCCTGTCTGCGATTATGCTGCATCCAAGAAATGTAACTTGCAGTATCACATCAAATCCCGGCACCCTGATTGTTCAGATATCACAATGGATGTTTCCAAAGTGAAACTGCGGACTAAAAAGAGCGAAGCCGACTCTTCTGAAAATGGGAATGACAAGCTGGAGAAAGAGCAAACAAAAGGAGAGTCACCTGAAAGGAAAAACGAGGGAGCTGTAAAGGTGGAGAAGAAAGAGAGCTTATCAAAGGAAAAGAAACCGGCCAGCAGCATTTGTGTAGGCCAGGTGACAACCAGGAGTCGTAAATCAGCTTCTGAATATAAGGAGGTAGATATTAAAAGTGAGAAAAGTACAGAGAAATCAAGACAGACAAAGAAGGCTAAAAGGAAAGCAGAGGCTGTGCTAGTTTCCTCGAAGCAAGAGCCTGCAAATGACACACAAACAGTAGCAAAAAAGAAAAAGAAAGTGGAAAATAAATCCAGAAACTGTCAGGAAGCTCAAAAAAGAGAAGTAAAATTGGAGGTGCCTAAAAAACTGAACTCTTGCCTTAAGAAAAACAGAAAAAAGAAAGCTCTGAAGAATAAGCACAGTAAGAAAAGCAATAAGCCTGATCAGGAAACGGTCCACAAAGAGGTAATCCCTGAAAAGCCTCCTCTTCTAGAACAGGCCAAAAAGGGGAAGGCTGGCAGTGATGGGACTGACCAGCAGAAGGAGCCAGATCCTGTTGTTAGTCCACTGTTAGTGAGCAAGGACAGCCCGGTTCCTGATGGGGAAAGCCAGGCCATCAATGGAGTGTGCGCGCAGGACCAGGGACCACTTCCCCCACAGCTTCCAGATGACAACGTAGAGGTGAAAGACCAAGAAATGCCCACTGCAGAGGAGGAGGAGAAAGAAACTGTTGATCAGAAAGAAGTTGAAGAACAGCCTGATAAAGAGCAAGCCACATGTTCTGAGGAGTCTCCTAGTACATCATCATCCTCTCAGCAAAACCTACAGGAGCCAGCGGATGCATTACCAGGTTTGGCACCTCAGCTGGACCTGGTGCAAACTTGTGAGGCAGAACCGGTGATTAATCCAGATCCAGTAGATCTGTCTGAAACAGAGATGCCAGCTGAAGAACCAGCACCACAGTCACCAGAGAAGTGTGAGTCAGACCCTAAGGACGCTCTGGCCTTGGCACCTGCAGATAACGTGGCAGCGAATGAATCTCAGGAAATGGAGGAGGACGAAGGCATCCACAGTCATGACGGCAGTGATATAAGTGACAACGTGTCAGAAGGAAGTGATGATTCCGGCTTGAATGGTGCTCGAGCAGTGCTGGAGGAAACAAGTAGCAAAGCGGCACAGGAAGCTGCAGAGGCCAAGATTGCAAAGGAGAACTATGTGTGTATTTTTTGTGACCGCTCATTTAAAAAAGAAGGCGAATACAGTAAGCATCTCAATCGCCACTTAGTGAATGTGTATTATCTTGAGAAGGCAACAAAGGAGCAGGAATAACCAAACTGCAGTTTGATGGCAAGGTTATCCTTTTGTTTGTAAGATCTCACACAGCTTATGTACAGTTCTTACAGGCTGTTTAAAGCATGGTTTGCTTTAATTAGTGTCTACATTTTTTTAAGTTGAAAATACTTTTGCCAACTTTTTGTGTAATGTTGACTTCATTAATTGTATGTCTTGATTAAAGAAGACATGTAGGGTATGCGAGGCTATATATTATTAAATCAGCGTAAGCCTCTAGTCTGTTCGTTTCTGCACAAATTATTTTATAAATTGAGTTTTAGCAAACAGACTATAGCTACACCTGCATAATTCAAATGCTTTTTGAACCAATGGGATAAGTTTCTTTTCTTTGAGCAGTTTTTCTCAAACTAATTTTTAGTTCAGTTATCATAACATATCTTTGTATGATAAGTGTTAAATTACTAATTGATTTTTCTACAAGGAGGATGACTTCTGTTTCATTGAAAGAGCACTTTGTAAAACAAATTAAATTTGTCTAGAGATAAACAATCATTTGAAGATAATTGTCATTTTGAATATACATTTCAAATCCCCTAATCACGAGCAGTAAGCCAAAATTTGGAAGTAGTATTTCCAATTTTGTTGATTGGAAAACACATATCTTGGTAAATGTGTTATTTGAAACAGTGGTTGTAATTGGCATAGTTAGGAGGGAAGGAAGGGTTATTTTTTAATCTTTACTTTTGATTGTGCTTTAAAGGGCTTAAAATATTGCACATTATAGTTTTGATTTTTACCTATGCAGTTTAATCCTTTAGAATAGCATTTGTGCAGGATATGTACACTCTATATGCATGTTTTATTTTGTTTGTCATTTTTTTATGTTGAAAGTTTCAGATTTGTTGCTTACCATGGGCCAGTTTTCTTTGATATTCTTTCCTACAGTTCTTGTTTTCATGGGGTATAGTTATTGGTTGCTGGTTATATTTTTTAAGTAGCTTTAAAATTGTATCGTTTTTGGGCAAAGGATGATGATGCAGGTTCAAAACATTTTGAATAAGCATTTGTGGCATTTTCATTGTATTTTGTCATGAAAATATTACTTCTGCTATTTGTAATTCATATAGTTTATTCCTTCTAATTAATTTATAACTTGTGATCACCATAAAGTGGGATATTTGTTCTAGAGGGAAACATATTGCGCATTTCTATGAACCTTGGCTTTTTTTTTCTACTCCATTGCAATATGGGCAACTCTAAATCTCATGGTTAAAATAACTGTAGCACTGCTTTGTAAGTAGGAATCATCCAAATCCAGAACCCTGTGCACCAAAAAGACTGGTAAGCAACAAACCTGGAATTAGGAAAGATGTAGAATTTCTTGTTCTTTATTCATTCAAGATTAATTAAAACAATTAAATAAATAGCCTTGATCTGTTAAGGGTGACAAAATAATAAATTGGTGGCTGTATTATAAACTCATGCTGATATGTGAGGAAAGTCATATAAGTAGTATTTGAATACAGGGTTCACTGCAGAACAAAACGCGGATGATTTTCTGAGGCATGCAAGTGTTAGGCTGCGTGTGTGCTAGCTGTGTGTCAAACAGGTGAAAAAAACCCCCATCTTTGCAGCAAGGAAATCCACATTTAAGTGCTTATTTCCATTTTGGAAAGGGTGCAACCTCCTTGGCTTTTCAGCCCTGAATGCTTGCTTGGCCTCTGCGGAGCAGTGGCTGTGCAGTCAAATGTCAGCTGAGCAGAGCCCCCCCCCCCAGGCTGCATTTTGTGACAATTTCTCTGAATATGAACTCTGCCAAGAGAAAAATAAACTCCTGCTTTTCTTCCTCCGCCCCCACGGGACAGGAGAATTTGTATTTATTCTAATGACTTTTTGTTTTGCCTAGAGACGTAACATGTTCTAGAAACTGCACATCAGTGTGCTTAATGTTACTTGAATGAATAGAGAACAACACACTGCTTCTACTTATGGGAGAGATTGAGAGATTGGTAGTGGGAGGCCAAAGATTTGTGGGGGGAAGATCCCTCAAGACAGACAGAAACTGTCTAATGTATAGAGAGTTTGTGTGTGATTAGATAGTATTCAGTGCTTACCTTGGCTGTGACAATCATTGTCAACTGAAGATCAAGTTGCAACTATATTTATGTTAAAACATTAAGTAAATAAACCTAGTTGAATTGTCTTTCTAAACAACCAGATGTGATAGTTTTAGCTACAGCTTTCTTGTTAATAGCGTGTTGTCTTTCTATATATAAAATGTTACCTTCTTGTGTAAGAGAGTTGAACTGACTGGGAATTCCAGTGATGTGTAGAGGTTCTATGGATACCTTCATATTTTTCAGAAGTGCAGTTACCATCTGGCAAGAGATTTAAAGAACTTTAATTCTATTGAGATAAAGTCTTTAGACAAGCCTGGCTTTTGAGCTAGAAATAAAAATATGGCAGTGACATGGAGTAAATTGAAACTAATTGCCATCAAATAAAAGCAGCCTTATGTTTCTCCATGTTAACAGTGTATGCAGCTGGGACACAGGCAGGGCTAAGCCCTTTATGCTCACAGGGACACCATGACAAGAATAATGCCTATATTAGGCAATATTCTTTATCACAAAATTTGAAAGTGAAAATAAATGTGTTAACTATGAACAGAAATAAAATGTGGATTCTTCCTACTTAAAAATATACTGGAGATGCAGTCTTTTTGCCTTGAAATACTCGGATGTGAGAATAAAACTATGCTGGAATTCCCAATTTTCTGATTTATTTTTAATAGAGCTAAAGATAGGAATTTGGAAGTATGTGAAGGTAAAGCAGCAAAAGATGTAATATGTCACTTATTTCTAACAATATGCTTAGACATTGCTAATGAAATATTTGAAATAGGTGTAAAACTTAGATAACCTCCCTTATGTGTTCCAGAATATGTATTTTTAACTCTCTCTTTAAACATATGTACCACATTGTGTTTCTTTTCCAAGAAAGTTAAATTATTTTGTGTACTTTGTTGCCAGTACTTCTTCCCTGCCATAGGGTTTCTGGGCAACAAAGCCCGTGACAATATCCAACTGTAAGATGTGGCTGGAAGGATTACTGCAGGCATCCACGTAATGGTATCCCACTCTGCCAGTCCCCCATACTGAGTAATATAGTTTTTGGGGCTTTCACATATCTGGAAATACACTCAAAAAGTGACCACACAAGAAACTTTAAAGTGGATAACCAGGAACGTGTAATCCATGGCAATTGCCATTTCTGAATTTTGATCAACTAGGCTGGAACTTTACATCCTTTGAAAAATCCAAACTGACAGGTCAGTTAGTATCCAATAACGTTGTTGATTTCAACAGAATTATAATGTCGCTGATAAGTGTTAAACCAAATTCAAGATGGCTCTTGAATTTTGGTGGTGTAGATACCTGATTTACATACAATATTAACTAAATCCAGGTAGCTAATGGAATTGTTCCACATGTATATATGCTTTTTTCTAAAATTACACTAGCTAACGAACTTTTGTAAGCTGGCATTGAAACATTTGTATAATGTTTTGTTGCACCACGTTTGAAGCTTTTACAGTGCAATACTTCTATTATTTTCTGAATTAAACCAAAGGTAATTTTTTCATGCTGTTTATCTACTGTAGTGCATGACAACTTTTTATACATTTGTAATAGATGTAAAACAAACCAGATCACAAGTTCTGTTTTACCTAAACTATGTACAAGTCTTTTGTTCAAAATGTAGTGTAAAGTTAAACTAAATTGCATTCTATTAACTTTGAGTGTATTTTCCTAAGCATAGTCATGATTAAATAAACTTCATTAAACATGTGGCTTATCTACCTTTTATTAATAAACAGTTGTGCTGTGAAACTTGTCTGTAAATAAACCCTTGCATTCGTTAGTAACATTCATATGGAACCAGCTTTGCTGTATGGGCCCTGCAGGCTACTTGTGGCCAAGAGGGGCCCCGACTGCAGTAAAACGGGGTGGTTCTGATGCAAAGGCATGATACAGGCACCTTGTGCACTAGTGTATGAGCTCTTTGGAGAGACGCGGTGGGTAGCGAGTTTCTTTCATTGGATCAACTTCTCTTGGTGAAAGAGACAAGCTTCCAAGCTACACGGAGCTCTCCAGGTTTTTCTAGAGACGGGGATGGTGGCTATGCGATTGACTGGCTCCACCAGACTTCAGGGAATAGCACCATAGACAGCCACTGCTATCTGGAAATTGCAGCCTAAGGGAGGCCCGCAGAAAACTCCCCAACACAGAGGGCTGCTTATTCAGGTGTGCGGTAGGACCATGACTGCCCCTCAATCAGTGGTTCTCAGCTTATTTTCCATGCAGCTGCCTGTTATCTGGACTGCATCCACACCATCATGGCCCTAAGTCTGTCACAAGGGCTGCAGCTGTGTGCTGACTGGGCTGCAAGTGGCCCACAAACTGAGAACTACTGTTTCAATGAACTTGCTGTTGAAACTAGTTTAAAAATACTGACAGCCAAGTAGTTTGGGCTTAGACTTTGACTTGTCTTTGCAGCCGTCTATCCCTTGCTAGGGGACATCCTCCAGATTCTAAACATACAGGTCACATCCCTGGATGGACAAACGTGAAGAGGAACATGACTTGATGGCAGTTCTAGTTTGCAAATGACATACGTGGCTCTCGTGCTAAATGGCATTTTTTGTGTCTGAGAAAATCCATCCTTTTATTACGATTCACAGATTTTGAATGTTACCTTGTAACAACGTCTCTTATGACATATAAAAGCAATGTTACTAGTTGTATTGGATGGTTTGGGCATGCTAAATGCCTAACTTCCTCCTGGGCTGGCTGGGTTATATTAGAAAGAAGGTGGTTGTCTTTAAAGTGAGCACTAAGGTCCTGTTTAATTCAGGCCATGAAAAGTCAGCTGTCAGCTGGTTGGCAATGTTACGTCTGCTTTGAACGTGCCTTGTGTGAAAGGCTTGTAAGAGTCACACTGGAAATTTCTAACACACTCCAGAAAGTGGGATATCCTGGAATGACGACTAGTCCTCGCCCTGAAATCCTCTCCTTTTACACAGTGGAGGCACAAGCTGTGCCCTTCCCCACCACAGAGTTAGCTATGTGAGGAAGGTAGGGTGTTTCTGTCACCCTCTCCTCTCACCTGGAGCAGCAGAGGGTGGGTGCAGCACCATAGGGCCCCAGAGAGCCCCTCCAGCATCAGGCACTCGCTAACAGAAGACAGCGTTCCTGACCCTTTCTTTTTCTCTTCCCCAGGCTTCTGCACGGAGCCTGAATGTGAGGAGTAGCTAAGGGAGGAGTGGAGCAGACAGGCCAGTGCACTGGGACAGAAGAGAGATAGTTTGGCGAGGGAGGTCTTGTTCCAAACATCACTCTGAACCTTTTACTCAACCCTTGTCAATGCAGGCTGGAATTTGATGCCTAACGCTCACTGACCTTTTCATGGGACTTGGGCAGTGAACGGGCTCCTTTGTAAATCCCATCGTATGCCAGGAGCTCTTTGGCACAACACAGCCTCTGCGCACACCTGGCCAGCACTCCGCACAAGGAGGATGTTGCTGGAAATAGCCCAAGGAGGCTGCTTGCTCCCGATTTAAATGCACGCAAGAAGGGGAGAGAGTGGTATCCGAGCCCCAGGCAGCCAGCTAGCGAGAGCTGTGGGCATCGCTGCAATAGGGAGCAGCTCTCTGTAGCCCTCCACGTGTTAGTGATACTCACTGCTGGGTGGGACGCTGTGACCTTCCCACTTCTCAGTGGCTCTGCTTGAAAGCCGTGGCTTGTTCTGCCTGAACTCCGGCTATCGCTGGGGTCCCCTTGGGGAGAATTCACTTCAGTCTGAGGCTCCACACGGGTTCGTCAGCTAGAGCACCTGTGCTGGATGAAGGTAAATTTACTATGGTGTTAATCTTGTTTCTCAGCCGGGCGACTGCCCCGGTCATGTCATGACGACTCAGGTAGGTTGGAACACACAGTTGTAGTGAAATGATCATTGTGACAGAGAAGGTGAAAGGGAGGTTAGGGAAGAGGTTAGAGAACAAGCCCACTCCGAGTGCGTCTGCACTGGAGACTTTCGGTGCAGCTGCGATTGGCTGAACAGTGGTGTCACCATGCTGGCCAGAGGGCGTGGCCACCAGCCAATAGCAAGCAGCAAGCCTGATGCGGGACATGGCTTATAATCAACATGTGGAAGAAGGGCTGTTGGGACAGCACGGGAAGAGTTGGGGGCGGGCGACGACTCACCCTTTTTGATCAATATGCTTAGCCATGGTCTTCCCTGGCCACCTTACCTCAGAGCCGCTGTAAGGAGGGAGGGACGGGAAGCCGGCTCTCTTACTATAGCCCGGCTCTGGCTGTAACCCATGCCTGTTAGCCCACACGCATGATTGTTAGAGGGCCTGACGAGGATAAGCCCAGTGCCAATAAGAGTAACTGAGGCTCTGTTATTACCTGGATGGGTTTGCCCCCGTGAATCCGAGTAAAAGCTCCTTTAGTATATCCCCTCCTTGCTCAGCTGGTTAATTCCTCACGGAGCTGGTGGGGAAGAGGTTCCCCACCTAGGAAATGTTTAGACAAAAACATAAAATTCAATGCCGGATAAAACATCCCAGTGAGGCGATCTGCTCTGGAACGGTCTCTGCGTCATGTAGGCAGTGCCAGAATTCTCCCCTGGGTCCTGTTCTTGGGCGCTTCTGCTGTTCACACCATATTCTGTCCTCAGACCCTTCCTGCTGCTCAGCCTCCAGCAGGCAGCTTGGGTTATTTGGCTGCCTGGCCCGTGAGGACAGAGATTGCGTTTTGCTGGATTGATCGTCTCCACCCTGGACTCCTGGCAAGGGCCAGTCCTCTCGCTGCCCCAGCATTTCCAGTGGTAGGACGAATCTTGCACTAATCACAGCTAAAAGCAAGACTGGCTGGCGGCAGCTACTCTTCCAATCAGGGAAAGCGATTAAGGCGAGTGTGGTATATACAACATGCAAAAGACTTGTTCTGTGCCCCAGGACCTAATCTGCCCTCCGCGGTGTGTTCACTGAAGGCTGGAGATGAATAATCTGCTGCATTTGGCACCATCCGCACCTCTTGCCAAACATTTCTGTGCAAAATGTTTTGTGGCCATGCACCCCACTGTGCAAAACAGGAAGGTGGGTTAAGCGGTGGGACATTCACTGTGTGTATTAATGGGAGGGGCACAGCTGAGCTAAGAGCTCCCAGTGCTGCAAATTCCCCCTCAATGAGTGTGGCTCATTATTTATTTCATTTTGATCACTGGCTCTTTCCCCACTCAGTCTAGTACACACTTGCGGTTTTTGTGATCTGTCCGTGGTACTTGCTGTACTCGCTGTACTCGGGTAGGCCCCATCTCCACCGCGGAAGTGCAAAGCAAAAATGCAGTTGATTTCTGTGGAGAGCACCTCCTCTCAACACTGCATGGCGCAGGAGCTGTGCCGGCAGGCACGCACACAGGTGAAGAAATTCAATGTACTGGTAAGTTTTATTTTTCTCACCCCTTTTTTCTGAGGGAATCCTTGGGGTAGCTCCTTGTTCAGTGAAAATTTTGCTGCTTGTGCATCACACATACCAACATTGCAGTGCAATCCAGGGCTACGTCTAGACTGACACGATTTTCCGCAAATGCTTTTAATGGAAAAGTTTTCCGTTAAAAGCATTTGTGGAAAAGAGCGTCTGGATTGGCAGGACGCTTTTCTACAAAAGCACTTTTTGCGGAAGAGCGTCCGTGCCAATCTAGACGCGCTTTTCCGCAAAAAAGCCCCGATCGCTATTTTCATGATCGGGGCTTTTTTGCACAACACAAATCTGAACTGTCTACACTTGCACTTTTGTGCAAAAGCTTTGTGCAAAAGGGACTTTTGCCCGAACGGGAGCAGCATAGCCTTTCCGCAAGAAGCACTGATTTCAGACAGTTGGAAGTCAGTGCTCTTGCGGAAATTCAAGCGGCCAGTGTAGACAGCTGGCAAGTTTTTCCGCAAAAGCAGTTGCAGGGGCAGTGGGAGGGTAAATTACGTAATGCCTGACGGGGCCAGACGGCCGAACTAGAAGTCCTATTGAAAAGGATTTGCCACCCATGTCCAGTGAAGCATGGGCCTCCTGCGTGCAGCTCCCACTGCTGTCGAAGGGGGTCTCGGCTCAGGCAGCGGTGCGCCAGGCGTCGGTTGTTCACGTCCAGTGCCAGGTGTGGCGTGTCTCTGGCAAAGGCAGGCGGGGTGTTGGAGTACGTCGCGGGTGAAGCACGCCGTGTGCTGTGCGGAGGCAGGAACAGGCTCACTCTGCTCCTGGGCAGTCAGAGCCCCGGGCAGCATTCCAGAGGAAAGGCTGACACAGCACGTCTTGGCTGGCACACGTGGAAGGGCTGCGCTGATTCGCCCTAACCAGACACAGCTGTAGGTGTGGCACGCGCTGCCCGGGGCGCAGCGGCCTAACGGTGCTCCTGGGCCCTGCTCCTGCCCTTGCTGTGGGGTAGAAAGAGCTGCTCTACCGCTGGGGTGACAACCCTGCTTCCAGCGGGGCTAGCCCATTTCCACACGCATCCCAGGAGCTGGCGGGCAGCCCTAGTAGCTGCAGCAGCAACACATCTGCTGCAGGTCGCTAAGGCCTGTAAGCCTTGGGGCGCCTGATGGCATCTCCTCAGGGGAAATCCTGGCCCACCGCACTCGCTCCATTGCTCCCTGGTGCTCCCACTCAAAGGACCATTGGGCTTTACACTGGCCTTCAGCACAACACAAGGCCAGAGGGTGTCTTGCAACTCCTCCTGCATCAGGCCATCGCTTCTGCTTGGGCTACAGCATGTTTTCCAGAGAGGATCCCAGCTTGTCTCACCCTGCTAAGGCTAACCAGCCCAGCTCTGTGGTGTCTCGCGCCCCCCCCCCCCCCCCCGGGAGGATCTACTGCCCTTCCCCAGGGCCACACAGCCAGCCTTGCTGTGACCATTTCCCCAAGACAGTCACAATGGGAACCCCTGGATTTCCCCTCCCATTTCCAGCCCCCCCCCCATTCTCTACCATTCACTGAGTGCACAGACTGAACGCTGAGCCAGGCTGAATGCTGTAAGCTACCAGACGGAATAAAACCCCCTTTATCATCGTGCTATCAGGCATACGCTGATTTGCTGGTCAGCAGAAAAGGGCTATTTATCTGTTTAGTATTTCTACGGCAGGGGCACTCAGCCTTCCTAGGCTACTGTACCCCTTTCAGGACTCTGATTTGTCTTGGAGGACCGCAAGTTTCAGCAGCATAAGCAAGTCACTGTATGAAATTTTAGTTTGTACTGACTTTGCTAGTGCTGTTCATGTAGCCTGTTGTAAAACTAAGCAAATCTCCAGATGAGATAGACAGACCTGCGTATATCTCCAGATTGAGAACCACTGCTAAGTGCCCAAGTCGATACATAGTAGCACCCCGGCCATTCATTTTTCTCCTTAACTCCTGCTCCAGTAAATGACTTATTTGTAGATCAACTACAAACATGCACTGAAATACCATTCGGATTTCATCAGACTAATGCATAGGTATCTAGTACAAAAAAGTAAAGATACATTACAGCAGTGTTTCTCAGCCTTTTAAATATATAAAGTACCCCCTTTTCAAAACAAAACAAAACAGTAGCCCCAGTACCTACAGTACATTTTTGTTCTACTATTGCAACACATTTGATTAAACAACTTAATCGTAGCTCCTGCACTAACTGGAATTCTTCAGGGTATGCCCCCCATAGGTACACATCTCATCATCTGCCTGTGGTCTGAAAATGTCAGTAGCAGCACCCCTTCAGCCATGCACCCTTGTGCTCTGTACCATGAACACAGACAGCTATGTAGGCAAACCTCCTCCCCAGTTTCTTCTCAACCATGTCAGTCAGGAATGGAGCATTGAGCAGACCTGCTTCCCTGGCTCAGCCATAGCTGAGGGTTTTTCCTGGGCTTTTTATGTCTGTTTTACATTAAACCAGTTTTTGCAGCAGAATGCAGCAAGCACGATTTTTGGCTAGTTTACTGAGCTATGGGCTGTTTCCATGCCTGCTTCATGATTATTCTCATTCAGGCCTTACCAATACAATGGCTATTCTGAGAGTTTTTTAAAATCCATTGGTGGTTGAAATGCCTTGTCAAGGCTTTGATTCACACCCTCCTTATACTGATAGCACGGAATCTTGTGTATCTGTCTAAGTAGTTATTTGAGAAGTGAAACCACATTGTACATGGCTCATTTTGGTTTGGAACAGATTCATGACTGGTGAGACTGAACTAATGCTCATTTTCTATAGATTAGTGGTGTTTAACAGCCTACTAACCCAAGACTTCAGAAGACCTGGTTTTGAAGCATCTTCCAACTGCAGCCCCTTTTTTCTGGACCGACTTCCTTATATATTTACCAGGTGGGCTATCTTACAAAAAATGGTGTCCACTGAAGAGTGGACAAAATCATTTGCCATCATTTGTAATCACCATCCCTTGGTAAAGATGGCAGAAGCCAGGTGATTTTACACACATGCTTTCAAAAGTCTTTATGTAAACGTCATAATCAGCAAGTTTAGTATCCACTCGTGACATAGGACAGCAACATCAGTTTCATTCTTTTGCCTTTATTAAAGGAGTTTTACTGCTTATTTCCTTATGGCTGATGTTCAAGAGGAGGTAAGAGCACAGGTCCCCACCTGCACTGCATCCACTCACCAAATGCAGCAGGGCTGTCTGGACACACATGGCTATCCTGTCAATACATTGTTATAGACTAGTGACCTTTTGGTAAGTTATGCTGGGAAGGGCAAAACAAAGGATTCCCCTTCCCCTGATGTGCTTATGCCTCTTCTCACCCCAGGAGCACTCATGTGAGGGAATTCTCTTGTCCTCCAACCCTGCAAATAGCCACTTCCCTTGGCAGAAGCCACATTCCTCCCCGTGCCCTGACTGGCTGAGCAGCACGCAGGAATGCTAACACCACAGCTGGTAGTGGCACATCACGGGGGAGAGCGCAAATGGCAAAGCTGCAGCTCAAAAGGGCACGAGAATTCAGTATTCTAGTAAGATTAAAGGCTTTTTGACAAGCCCTGTTCAGAAAGGTCAAAAGTCTGACCTTAGTGTTCTGTGCAGCGGGGCAGCATCAAAGAGCTGCGGTTCTCAACCCAGAGCCCAACCAGCTCACAGGTGTGGCCTATGCATGCTGGAGTCCAGCAGGTTCCTGGCTGCATGGGAGTCTGAGCAGCTGGCCCATGCCATGTGGCAGGTGTTCTTGTTTGGGGCTGTCACCCGCTTCCACACCCTCTGGGATGTGGGGTAGGCAGCTGGTCTGGGATGCTGCTGCCCTGCCACCTGTGCCCTGAGGACCAGGTAACACACTGTGGGCCGGTAATCTTTGAGAACCACTGCCACAGAAGGGAATTTCAGCTCAAAGGGGCAGAGACATCAACTGTGCCAGTCGCTCCCCTTGTTACAAAAAGCTGCACTTGACTGGGGAGAGCAGAGTTAATAACGTTATTTGCCTCCTGAGCTCATCGTCATGATGAAGAGACTGATGACTGTACATTTTGGGCAAGTCACAGCATGGGAATGTTTTGCAGGAGCTCTCAGTTGAGGCTCCCGTCTGATTTCCTCCGTTCAGCTGTGTACTGTGCTGCCCTGGTTCTTATCGGCTTTTCTTTAAAGTTCTACACTACTGCAAAGAGGTCTCCTGGGATGGTCTCTAGAGGCTTCTTTCTGAAATCTTCCCACTCATTTCATGTACAAGGCCAAACACACAAACGAGTCTACTGTCCAAACATCTGTAGCAACTGGAGATTGGCATGTTCTGACAGCTTCACTAAAGCCCTCCCTGCTGCAGCTTCCCAGCCTGACAGCAGCCTGACTCCACCTATGTCAGGGGAACCAGCAGGAAAGTGCAGTGATGCCACATCCGACTGTCTAATGTATGACTGAAGAGTCTGAATGACACAGGTCATCAGGTAATGGGAAGTGTAGACTGCAAATCATGTGAGCCCCCGGGCTGCACACTACACAGCAGGCTGATGCATGCTTCACACGGACATGTGCCGGATCTTTCAAACATGTTTTACAAAGCCAGTCTGAAAATGTTTTCTACAGAGTTCCACGACCAATTATTTTTGTGTATGGCTCACAGCCAGTTACATGTCCAAGGGCTTCGCAGCTCCTGTGCAGCTTACATTTTAGGTACCTTTTTTTCCATTGGTTTATTTGACTTTATGTTTTCCACTAAGGGAGATGGCTTTTTAGTTCTATAGGCCACACTTCCTTTGATGCGTTTCCCTTTGATGGCAACAATATGTGGTAGCAGAGGAGGTTTACGAATCATCAGGGCTGTTCCTTCAG